>NW_005871106.1:3033823-3051953 GCF_000147115.1 Myotis lucifugus
TCCACGTGCAGTTTCCTTCCCTCCTATCATATCTTATCCTAACCCCGGCCTTGTAGCTGCCTGAGCAGAGGGCAGGGATACAGCCTGTTGATCCAGTCATGAGGTGAGGCTGTAATGGACAAATTTGCATATTTCTCTATTATTAGTTAGATTGCCAAACTGAAAAGTTGTAAATATCTTATGAATTTGACAGATTATTTAAAGTGGTTTTTTTTTTTCATTTATAGAAGATCCATAGGTTGGAAAATCATGGCTCTGTATTCATTGAAAGGTAATTTCAATAAAATTTAATTGAAATGTAACTATAACTTTACAAGATAAATTGTGGAACAGGTACTCATGGACTGAAAATGAATTTTGAAAATATAGCATCACCTGTTTTATTTTGGGTCAAAGTTAAAAACGAATTAACTTGAACTTGCTGAAGCTATTTTAAAATCTCCTCTTACAATGGCAATCATCAACAAATCAACAAACAACAAGTGCTGGAGAGGATGCAGAGAAAAGGGAACACTCGTGCACTGCTGGCGGGAATGCAGACTGGCGCAACCACTATGGAAGACAGTATGGAGTTTCCTCAAAAAGTTAAAAATGGAACTCCCATTTGACCCAGTGATCCCACTTCTAGGGATATATCCCAAGAAACCAGAAACACAAATCAGAAAGGATATATGCATCCCTATGTTCATAGCAGCACAATTTACCATAGCTAAGATTTGGAAACAGCCTAAGTGCCCATCAGCAGATGAGTGATTAGAAAACTGTGGTACATCTACACAATGGAATACTATGCTGCTGTAAAAAAGAAGGAATTCTTACCATTTGCAGCAGCATGGATGGAACTGGAGAGCATTATGCTAAGTGAAATAAGCCAGTCAATGAAAGAAAAATACCACATGATCTCACTCATTCATGGATAATAAAGACCATTATAAACTGATGAACAAAAATAGATACAGAGGCAGAGCAGCATCGAACAGACTGTCAAACTACAGCGGGAAGGCTGGGGAGGGTTGGGGGATGAACGGGGGGGTTAAGAGATCAAACAAAGGACTTGTATGCATGCATATAAGCATAACCAATGGACACAAGACACTGAGGGGTATGGGAGGCTGGGGGGATGTCAAGGGGGGAAAAAGGAGACATATGTAATACTCTGTAATATTTTAAGCAATTAAAAAAAATCTCCTCTTATACTACAATTAACATAACTCTGTGAGACTAGTTTCTCTGAATTTTTAAAACAAAATATAAAAGTCATTTTGATATACTTTACCCCCTAGAAGGGCATGTCATAAACCTTAAAAGATATTAGATAAATTAAGAAGCACAATTGTGCAATGGCAAAATGTATAATAGGAATTCTCTATATCCCCTATATATTTACTTTCATAATGTGTACTAATTTAAAATTCTTTTCTCTTGTCCCTTTTATATTTATTCTAATAATCTATAATAATAAAAGTGTAATATGCTAATTAGACCAGACATCGTTCCGAACAACCTTCCAAATGAAGCCGGGCTGCGAGGGAAGCCCGGGTCCCGGTGCCTGTCAGCAGCCGGGGGAAGGAAGGCCTACTCTTGCATGAATTTCATGCATTGGGCCTCTAGTACTTAATAAAATGCAGTTTATTGTGCCATCTTTAATTTTAAAAACTGGGTTTGTATTATGTCTGCTTTTTCATGTCATTTTCCTAGTAAATCATTTTCCTAATGTTTTACAAAAATATCAGCCCACGATAGGAAATTTTAGAAAAACCAAAACTGGTCCTTCACCATAGACAACTCAGAATCATTAGTTGAGAGGCAAATTGTTCAGTGTCACCTCCTCGCCAGCTCTCCTCCATGGTCTTTTTACTTAGGTCTGCCTTTGTTACCAGGCACCTGGTCTGAATCTTCTGACCATCCCAAGGGGTATTTGCCTATTGATAGGCTTCTCTTATAGGTAAAAAGACTATTGCTGGTTCAGAGAAATTGAACTATAACCATGTAGGTAGAGTTGCTAGAATCAGCAAATCTTACTGCTGGAATGAGAAGAAACATTGTTCAGTATCTTGCCCAAATTTGGAGTTGGTGCTGCCATATGCCGAGAGCAAAAGCAGCATTGGCCGAAACCGGTTTGGCTCAGTGGATGGAGCGTCAGCCTGCGGACTGAAGGGTCCCGGGTTTGATTCCGGTCAAGGGCGTGTGCCTGGGTTTCAGGCACGTCCCCAGTGGGAGATGTGCAGGAGGCAGCAGCTGATCGATGTTTCTCTCTCATCGATGTTTCTGGCTCTCTGTCTCTCTCCCTTCCTCTCTGTAAAAAATCAATAAAATATCTTTTTTTGTTTTTTTAAAGCAGCATTGGATTTAGGTGCTACAGCTCACTGCTGAGAGCAGGCTCTGGAGTCAGTGTGTGTCAACTCTAGCTTATTCTGTGGCTACTAAACCACAGCAGCCAGATCTCCATTTGTGAAGGGAGGATAATATGTGCACCACCAAGAGCTGATGTGAGGATTGGAGGAGTTGCCGATGGGAAGCCCCTTAGAGCACTGGGATGGAGTCAGCCGTTGTTAGTTCTTGTCATCACTACTGTGTAAAGCACGTTCACGGGTTGCTCGCTCTCAAATTTAACCTCCGCCACAGTTTGAGGTAGCAAGAATGTTCTCATCGACATTTTAGAAATGAGGACATGTAGGCTCAGAGAGTTAAGTGACCAACTCAGACCATAAGCAGAGACTCCCATTTCCAAAGCCGAGCTCTTCCCACCGTAAGCGCAGCCTTTGTGGCACAGGATCCCGATTGCAGGAATGGGTGCTCACTACCCTGGGCAGCTGCATCATTAACTTCAGTCACATCTAAATTGACCTCCGTAGCTTCCATCTGCTGGGTGCGGCCCAGCCCTCTAAGCAAGAGAATGAAAAGGTATATGACACCCTCAGTTCTAGAAGGGAGCCTGCCGGGGCCAACGCCACATTCATGGCTGGAGCCTGCCCGAGAGGCCGCACAGCCCAGGCCCCACCCTTCTCAGCTGCTTTCACCTGAGGATCCCACACCACAGCTTCCCTTTGCGGCCCACAGCCTCCCCTCGCGACCCCCAGTCTCAGAGGAACTCCAGGGACATCACCACCGGACCCACCATCACCCATGCAGGACTGCCTTCAGGGACAGCTCCCCTTATCCTGTCCTTGTCGCCCCAGCCCACTCTGGATAAAGGTTATTTTAGTCTGCTCTCCAGCTTTCTAAGAGATCATACAAGGCTGACACATGGCTTCACTGGAAACACCCCCTGGCACCGCCCCCCCCCCATCACTTTCTGCACGTCCAGGAGACCCCCGTCCTTCCCAGCACCACCCCCCTCTCCCCCCACCCACCTTGCTCCCGCTGGTGCCCAAGCCTCTATCTATGCAGGATGTGTGGGAGCCACGCTCCTGGCAGCCGGCAGCCCGGGCCACGCTCCTGGCAGCCGGCAGCCCGGGTGGCTGTGGGTCTCCGCCGCCTGTAGAGCTGCACAACGCGGTCAGGTGAATGGCTCCGCCCCCGGGTCCGAGCCCACACCTTCCAACGGCCACCAACGGCCACCAAAGGCTAAACCCAAGCCACAGGGCGGCCCCACTCCCCCATCCTCAGGGCTCCCTGACTCCGCCCCTCCGCCGGGCCAGCCCCGCCCACCGGGCCCTCCGCGCTCTCAGGTCCCGCCCCGCCCCTGCCTTTCTCCGGTGGCGGGGCGGCCATGGAGCCATCGCCAGCCTGGCCGCAGTGAACAGCCTCCTGGGCCGGAGCGACTCCGCATCCCGGGTCCTGGTCCCCTTCCCGCGCCCCGCCACGCTGACCCAGAGGACGTGGCCGGGAGGAACTTGGCGCCGTGTTCCCTGCCTGTCGGCTTGAGAAGTGGGGACCGGCTGAGAGAGCCAGGCAGCTGCTGCACCGCAGGGGAAAGTCTTAGAGAGGCCAAGAAAGCCGGCCGTGGGGACCCGGGAGGGCGGCTGACTCCTGTGACCGGAGACCCACGCTCCGTGGTTAGTTGCGCGGGCAGACGGGTCAGAAGGGCCTGGGTCTGGCTCTGAGCGGAGCCAACGCGCCCCTGGCGGGAGCTAGTCCCAGGCCAGCGGCCACTCCCAGCACCCTTATCCTTGCTGCCAGCTGGGCCAGCTGTACTCCGTGCCCCACCCGCTCCTCCCCAATTTGTGTACCATTTCTTTCGAAAGTAGACCAATGCCCACGTCCATCCATAAAGATGACCGGAGTCCTGTCCAGAGATCCTGGCTGGGCGGAGGTCGGGGTGGGGGGTCAGGAAACGCAGAGTCTGAATGGGGCTGAGGATCTGAGATAAAGGAGGCACAGGCAACGGAGGTTTCAGGCGAGATTCCAGGCCAGGGAATCAAACTAGGGTGGAGGCAGGGGCTGCTTCCTGGGCTGAGGGCCCTGGCTGTTATGGCCCTGGGAGACTAGAGAAAGTGCTCAGGAAGAGCCACCGGTGCAGTAGGATCTGATCCTATCACCTGTTCAGGGAAAGTGGGTGAGGCATCAACAGCATCTGCTCCAGCATGGTAGCTGCTTGCTGGGGAGTGGCGGGAGGGTGAGAGAGAAGTGACCACCATGGCCTCTGCTGGTGGGAAAAGGCAAGGCAGGGCTGGATTGCAGGATGGTTGGGGTTATGTGCTCTCTTGACGGTGGTGGTTGCAGCTTATTTCGAAACTAGATGCACAGAAACAATGGATAGGGCTTGCTTAAGGCAAAGATAAGCCTTTCACTAAGAAATTATATACCTGGGGTATGACTACCCACCATGGCCCTGCCCAATTAAGAATTTGTGATCAGATCACCCCACAAGGTTACTTTTCATAGAACCCCTTTTTTCCTCCACATTATAATGGGATCTCTACCATCGAACACAGTGGCTAGCACGTGATAGTTGTTCAATATAAATTGAATAAATGAACGTTGTCTTTAGCAGCTTGGAAGTATAAGATCTTGTGATTGCTTCTTATTCTCCACTGTTCATTATCTGTGAGAGTCATTTATGTAATAAGTAAAAACCCATAAGGATTATCTTGATTAATAGCTTGGTCTAAAAATACTCCCCTATGGATTATTTTTAGTCTAAATTTTCCAAAAACAACTTCACCTGTGAGGTCAGTACTAATGGGAAGTAGGCAGCTGTTTCCAAAAGTTTTAGACCAATATTCAGATTACTTGGGCTCCCTGTTATTTATTAGATGTGATATATTGTATATAGGATATTGACACTCCTCCTCTGTAAAATGAAGAATCTCATTTCTGCCTGCTGCATAATCATTGTTAAAATGAGATCATTTCTGTAAGAGCACTTTGAAAATTCTAGGACTCTTTCTAGAACTCTAGAACTGTTGGAACTTATTTTTGTTATTTCTTTTCAGTAATTGATCCAGGCCCAACCACTCTACCTTATGGTTTGTTTACAGTTCACAATACCCATATGGAATGATGACAATTTCTCCCTTGCTCTCCCCCATTTTGAACTTGATTTCTTCTTAAAGACTAGAGGCCCAGTGCACAACATTCATGCACTGGAGAGGTGGAGGTCCCTCAACCCAGCCAGTGCCCCTCGCAGTCTGGGATCCCTCGGGGGATGTCTGCCTGCTCCTCCCAAGGGGTCCTTAGCACTGCAGCAGAGGAGGGAGAGGTTCCCACCACCGCTGCTGCACTGGCCAGCAGTGAGCCCAGCTTCTGGCTGAGTGGCACTCCCCCACTGGGAGCACACTGACCACCAGGGGCCAGCTCCTGCATTGAGCGTCTGCCCTCTGGTGGTCAGTGTGCATCACAGCGATCAGTCATTCTGCCATTCGGTCAATTTGCATATTAGGGTTTTATTATATAGGATATTTGGTTTCTTTAATGTTTCTTCTTAAAGGTATTTACAGATGCAATTAATCCTTTTATTGTCTGTGCAGGAGTAAGCTCTCTAATGTTTTATTTGCCTCCTGTATTAGATACAATGCCACACACATTTCCTTTGTCCAGTTACTTCTTGATGGCAAGAAAACTATTTGTGGATTGAAATCTGAGGTATAAAATGTGCCATTCTTCACTATCAAACAATCTAAAAGCACATGAAACTTGAAGTGATTCTGCAGAATAATGACTAATGCTCATCTGACAAAATCCCAAACTCTGTTTTAACTCTATTAATAAGTGGGCAGGGAGAGTAGGAAGGAGGAAGAGGGAAGAGGGAGGGAGGGGCACACAGTCTGAGGCAACTCTACAGTCTGCTCTGTCCCCTGGTTTGAATCACTTCTTCACCCAAGGTGCTAAACCGAGGTCTAGAATGGCCAAGCTGTCATCTCCTGCTGTGGATGGTTTCCATAGAAACATGAACAGAAAGGCCACCCACAGTCCCCTGAGGGCCCCCTTGTGCATTTTCACTGCTAAGATGCAAATGCTCCTTTCCTAACCCAGAGGCCCAGGTGGCTGCCTTTAGGCTGCAGGAGTGTGCATTCTTAAGTTGCCAGGTGCTACAGAACTCAGACTTCCCAATTGGCTGCTACCTTTCTCTAATATCTTCAAGCAGAGACTTAACTGGGAAGGATGTGCAGATGGCCACAGGAGTTCAGGAACGTGAGCAAGGCACAGAAGATGGATATAGGGAACATGACCACAGTTGCCTTTCTTGTTTATCAAATTAAAATCTCTCACAGAAATAGAAATTGAATTTATCATCCTCCAGATTGGAAAAGTAGGTCACTGCTAAGAGAGGTAGAGACCTCTTCTCCGAGTAAGCATTTGAAAAATGAAATCAGTTTTCTAAAGATTGTGGAATAACAACCATTTTGACCCCAGCCATGGCCACAGAGCAAAACTAAATATATTTGGAGGGAATTAAATAAGACTTCAGAAATCTGGGTTTAAAACTGC
The DNA here is from genome assembly GCF_000147115.1 of Myotis lucifugus. Lineage (NCBI taxonomy): Eukaryota > Metazoa > Chordata > Mammalia > Chiroptera > Vespertilionidae > Myotis > Myotis lucifugus. The sequence goes on from NW_005871106.1 coordinate 3,040,697, forward strand.
TTAGTTCATTGAAAAGAATGTATGTGTGGCCTTTAAATTTTCCTTCTTTTGAAATTGTACACATTCTCCCAGAGAAAGTAACTGATTAAGGAAAACTATCTCATTCCAAGGGGTGAAAATAAAAAGACAATGAAGGAAGAGCAAACTAGTTGCAATGCCTTTTGTCCTGAAAAGTGCTGTTATGTCCTGACTCAACAATGATATATCTAAAGGAGGTTCCAGCTCTTTCCTTTGCTCCCTGTACCCCCTGACCCCCTGGAGCCTATCTTAATGCTTATGTGGCAAACAGCTGGTGCCCTCTGCTGGAGAATAACCAATAGCACTGCTTCCCTGTTGTAGAAATCAGAACTTAAAAATTTTGGTAAAGACAGGAAAGTATTCATTTTCTGCTCTAATCTATTATAGTCTATAATGATATTTTATTTTCTAAAAGCTTAAAATAAAACTGTGAAATTCTGTCAAGTAATTAACAGAATTACTCAATGTTTACAAAGATTCATTAAAAGAACTTGAACAAAGCCAAAGAATTCAGTGTACATTTTAAACTATTTAATAGAGGTATTTGTTGTACATGTGGTTTTAGTTTAACATGAACACAAAATTTCTCTATGAAAACACTTAACCTGAGTTGGAAATGAAATCTGAAGAAATTTTAATTCACAAAAATAACTATTCAAAATATAAGCAATAATTGATCCGAATTGAGGAGTTTCCCTGAAGTTCAAGGCTCAGACCCAGGACAGGAATGAGGGAAAACTCCTTGTATTTCAAAAGCTCTGCTGAAGTCATAGGATTGCACTTGCGGGCCCTTAATGAGAGTGAGCTTTCTCAAACAGCCCCGGAAGGAGGTCTTGCTACTCAGGCAGTTTTGCTTTACATCAGCTGTTTGGGAAAAGAAGAGAAGTCCTGGTTAATTTTGTTAAAATGACATGCACAACACAATAAGAACAAAAATAAACTCAACTGGCTTTTATATCAAAATTAGAATAATATTCTTCCACACATGTGGCTTCTGTGATAAGTCAATGAAAACTTTATGTAATAATTTAAAGGCATAGTTGTGACTTAAAATGTCATAAGAGGTGTTTATTTTATCATTTGTAACAGTTACTTGGAACATCTGGAAATGCATAATTCTAACCCAAAACCAATGTGAGAGGATAAGATATGTATTTGTCTTCTAAAATGATTATCCACCCAAAAATGATTCCTTATACTGGGACTCACCTACTGTGACTGGCCTCAGTAAACTCCCCCAGCTTCTTTTCCATCACATCCAATATTCTCTGAGTCTTACCTAATCATCAATTTACATGTGTATTTTATTTTAATTTCCCAAGAATTCCTAGGTATTTGAAATAGCCTTTCTAAAACAGTAAAGGATTTGTTACCCAAACAATGTATTTTTCTTAATCCCTATTCTGTATCCACCTGAATTAAGACTTCCCCTAGTGACAATGCCCTGGAAAATGAAAGAGCAGAGCTGACACCCATACGTACCAGGATAGCCACCAACATAAATGGGATTGTTGGTGTCCACTGAGGTGGACTGGATGTGTGGACTTTCAGCATGAACGGCGTTCCCATCCACGACCAGCACCACGCGGTGCTTGCTTTTGTTCGCTTGCAGTGTGTGCCATTTTCCATCACAGAGAGTGTGGGGAGCTTTGGGCTCGTATGCGGCTGTTATCCTACCAGCACCATTGTTCACATGAAATAAGAGCTAAACAAACAACAGACACAAGCAAACATCTTAGTGAAGTTTTCCGTATTTAAGGAGCACAGTCCATTTCTATAAATCACTTTAAGTGGATAAAATACAAGCCTTTTGCCAAAAGGGGGAGCAAACTAAAAAATAAACACTCGTTTTTAAAAATAGCCTCTTAAAGAATTCAGATGCTATCTTATCCCTGAAATTTCAGAAAGGGCAACGGCCACCTTCATGGGAACACGGCTGAGCCACCACCTAACTTAGCATTGTGTCCTCAAGTCGATTCCCCCTTTTCAGGACAACAGGAGCTGATGGCTTTACTGCGGGTGTCAGTTCCTAGCAGCTGCTAGCACCTATGGAGCAACATTTACTAACTCCCTTCTGACAAACTATCGATGCTCCACCACAACCACCTGGGAGGGAAGAATTATAAGTATACTGTTGTAGGGTTCTTATGTTATATGTGAAGCTACTCAGTATTATTTCAAGGTAGATTGTGACAAATTAAAGATGTATATCGTAAACCCTGGGGCAACCACTAAAAATGTTTTAGAAGAACAATAAAATAAGCCAGTAATAGTGGTAAAATACACAGTACATCAAACATTACATTTTTTACAACTAATACACTGTGGAGAGTGGCTACAGCGTTTGGACAGGTTCAAGCCTGGGACTAACGAGAGGACACGATGCTCTCGTGGCAAAGCCACGTGCAACTCCCAGCACAATTAGAGCCAAAGGCTATAGTTGTGAGCTTGACCTTATGGTCCGAACCTGTGGTCCCACGTGGCTAAGTGATATAGGCTGCGGGAGGTGCAGCAAGTAAACAAAGCTTGATGAGGTACATGTAATTGAGTAGAATCGAAACCTGGGAGAACACTGTAACCACACCCTTACTTTGCCTCCTGGAATCTGACTATAAAATAAAGACTCAGCTTGCAGGCTGTGGCACTGTCTCTCCATCAGAGAGAGCAACATCCTATCTATACCTAGCTTTCTTCTCTTGTCTGTCTTTTCTAAATCCTTCACCGCCGCCTCACAGGTTCACCCATGGCCATGCCGGCTCACCACATTACACTTCTGATAACATTTTTCAAATGTCACATAATTTTCAAAATCCTTTTGAAGTACAGATGAGGGAGAAAGTTGGCTATAAGCCACAGGGTAGAGAGCAGCAATATGATGTAGAGGCAGTTTTGTTTGGACATGATGGTGAAGTAAGAAGGAGAAGAGGTGAAGCAAAAGGTCAGATGACTTTCTTCTATTCTCCCCACCCTCATTTAGGATCTCCTAGGAACCAAAACCCCTGTGGGGAGTAAGCAGGAAATACTAGAAACAAGAGGTAAGTTTGGGGGAATCTAGAGCATAGAGACTTGTTCCTTGTTTTTCCAGGAGGCAGTAGCTCAAGAAGAGCCAAGCATGTTAGTCCCAAGCACTTGAGTTGACCACAGTGCAATAGAAATGGTGGCAGAAATGGTAGAGAGAGGACCCTCGTCCACCACCCTGACTCCCCATGTCTTATGAGTGGCAGGGCAGACATTCCCAGGTTTTCATAGGACCCTCTGGGGGATACAGAAGGTGGCCGAAGATGAAGAGGCAGCAGTGCCTATGACAGCTGGGATGGGAAGCCTGGTCTACAAGGGACATTGGCCAAATCTCCAGGAGCAGCCCCCCTGCACTGGCAATGCTCCTACAGCCACCAGGGACAACTGGCCAAGTGCACAAAGACAGGCTGTGACTGAAGATCTGGAAAGTCCTTATACCTCATCTGCTGTCAGGAGAGAGCGCACGGAAAAGGAAAAGGCCAATTAAGGCTCCCTTCCCCTTAATCTAGTAAATAAAGCTCACCCGGATGGACTCGAAGGGGAGAGGAAGAATGAGAACTGGCAGAAACTCTGAAGGAGACATTTTTAAAACAAGAGACTAAAGTACTGTTAATTATTGAGATCATTTTGTTCCCAACACGAAGACTAGAGCCTGAAAAGCAAGAGCAGAATGCTTATAGAAAAAAATGGTTTTTTTGCATTAAAAAAATTAAACTGTGGTACATCATCCCATGGAATACTCAGCAAATAAATGAACTATTGGTACATATAACAACCCAGCTAAACCACCAGGAAATAAGGCTGAGTTGAAAAGACAATCTCAGTAGGACACATACTGCATGACTTCATTTGTATAACAATCCTGAAGATGAAGAACAGATCAGTGGTTGCCAGGGGTTAGGATGCAGGGAGAAAGTCAGAGGGGTGGCTCCAGGGAGACTGTAGTAATGGTACAATTAAGGGTCTTGATTGTGGTGGGGGTATATGAAGCTACACATATGGTAAAACACATACATGTGTAACTGGCTCAACTTAAGCTCCGTGGATTGTGCCAATGCCAGTTTCATGGATTTGATGTTGCACTAGAGTTATGCAAGATGCTGCCACTGAGGAGCCTAGGCAAAATGTGAAAGAGGACCTTTCATTGCAACTTCCTATGCATCTGTAATTATTTCCAAATAAAATTAGGAAAAATGGAGCATCTGTCCAGCAACTTAGTTTCACATTGTTCAGGAAAAGAAGTTGTTTGTATTATAGTTGCAGTTTTGCTTTAAATTCAAATTTAAAATTATAAAAGAAGTTCTTTAAAAGTATTTTAGGACTAGAGGCCCGGTGCACAAAATTCATGCACGGGTAGGGTCCATAGGTCTGGCTGGCGATCAGGGCCGATCAGGTTCCCCGCCTCCCCACCTCCCTGCCTCCTCCTTCCCTCGCTCCCTCAGCACCCTGCTGCCACTGGTTGCCCGCCATGTTTGCACCGCCCCTGGTCATCAGTGCATGTCATAGCAAGTGATCGAACTCCTGGTCTCCCAGTTGAACTCCTGAGGGGACACTTTGCATATTAGCCTTTTATATATATAGATTATCTATTTTTTAAATATTGAAACTTTTCTCCATTCCATTAAAGTGTGGGTCTAGGTATTTCTACTGTTTCTCAACTGCTCTTATCTCAGACCCTGGGTCAAAGGGTGACTTGATGGAGATAAGCACCTACCTTGCCATTCACAATCTCTAATCCAATGGCATCCACTTTGGCACTGCTGATCCCCAGGAGAACACCATTCTCTGAGGAGGTACGAAACTCAAGTGTGATGTTCACATCTGAACGAACTTTGTACCCTTCTTTGACTGAAAAACACAAGGAGAGCCCCAAGTTATGGGTGAGTCCTGCCCGGCCTAAGAAGGCTCAGGTTGGAGAGACCCCACCACCCCACAGTAGGCTGGACTGGCTGGACATTTGGACTCCTGACTGAGGTTCGGGAGACCTGGTTCTAGTAGCTCTTTCTCTGGATCCAGCTCCACCACCAGCAAGTCACCTCTCCCCTGTGAGCCTCAGCTTGCACATCTGTAAGATGAAGTGACGCTTCTAAAGACACACAATCAGTGGGGCTAAGCCAGACTGGAGCCAAGGCAGGCCCATCCTCTCATCTAGAGCCACGCAGGGAAAAAGCAAAGGGATTTATCATCTGTGCAATAGCCCATTTATTTGCCCAATATCTACATACTGGGTATGACATCATTCACTGAGTATATTAGAGTTCACACAAGTGTTTTTTTTTAATTTTTTAAATTAAAAAAATTATTGATTGATGAGAGAGAGAGAGAGAGATTGATTTGTTATTTCACTTATTTATGCATTCATTGGTTGATTCTTGTATGGGCCCTAACTGGGGATTGAACCTACAACCTTGGTGTATCGGGACAATACTCGAATCAACTTAGCAACCAGGCCAGGGCCCCCACTAGGTTTTTTTTGTTTGTTTTGTGTTGTTTTTTTTTTAAGTGGAGACTTAATTGAATGAATTTTTTATTCAGGTGAATAAAAAAGCTGAGATAAATTGGGGATATTAGCAATAATAGCAGGCAGTTGTTACCACACCCAGGGCTGGAGGAAAAATGGGAGCAGGTGGTATTACCAGAGCTTGGAAGCACAGAGTAGAGGAGAAAAGTGTACTAGCTTCTCCCCTCTCCCTCCTGCCCCAGTCTTCACCAGAACCTTCCTAGAAGCCGAGGGCAAAGTAGCCAGAGAGGTTAGTTCCCTGTGATAGAAAGGAGAACAGGAAGAAGAGGAGCATGGTTCTGAGTGCAAATAGGAAGCCAACCAGCAAATTAAGTATCTAAAATGAGGAGGCAATACCAGGTACATTATGAGGGCTAGTTCTAAGCCTGGAGGAATTTACATTCTAAAGCAATTTAGAGATTTAAAATTCCTCGACTTCTAATTGATATTTTCAACAATCTAACTGGAGTTAATTTCTTCATCAAATCCGACTTGCATTTGGCTGGCTGGTCTAGATATTTTATGCTGCTGACTTTTAATTCAAAGGCCTTTATGAACTTGGACTGCAAGAGCATGTCTTACATAAACGTGGGGAGGGTACAGATGAAAGCAGGGCCACATGTTGCCAGGAGCTGTACTGCCCTGGGGTGGGAGCCTTTGTCAGGCCATCTGGGTGGCACAGAAAGTGAGAAAGCTGTGCATTAGAAGTGGAGAAATCAGAATACACTGGAACATGTAACTAAATGGTCTTGCTGCAGCCTTGTCCAGTGGGTCCTGCCCTGTCGTATAACTCTCGGGTCCATATCATCTTACAGTGCAAGAGAATCCCAGAGATGTCTTTTGAGATTTTCGGTGATACGTACCAAGAGCTGCATATCCACTTCCTTCAAAGAAAGTTCCTTCTTGGGCCTCTGCATAGCACTGGGCTACTGCGAATGCAGACACTGGGCTGCCCTTGTCCAGCTGCTTGCTGTTCACTGTCACCTCCCCAATGCACGCGGGGATGCTGTGGGTGACCTAAACCAAATGCCGTGAGAGGGGATGGCAGTGAATACAACAAGGAGGGCAAGGGCAACATGTTCCTATAGTTCCACAAAACACATTCAAATATCATCGTTTGATTTTTAAAATGGAATTGCCACGGTACTTCACATGAATGGCTAACTGAAAGCGTAGTTAGACTCTTTGAGTATCTTTGCTAGTAATGCAGTATCTGTATTTTCTGTTATTTTGGATAAATATCATGGAAATCAAGAAGTGAGTTTTCTAATCTGCAAACACAAAGTCCCCGGACTTTCCCAAATTTCACTGGATCTAAGTAGCTGTGGAAAGACCAATGTTCATTAACCAACAGGAGGGCTGGTCGGGCTTCAAGGGGAAGCCCACACACACAAACTGGAGATGTGGTTTGAAAGGTCTGCATCTTGCAGCCAAACCCCAGGTCCAAAAGGAAGACAATTTAAACAAAGACATGCTCCTCTAAAAGTAAATGCAACGAAGATAAAGGTAATATGGGCCCCATACAGAAAATGCTGCTTACATTTCCAATGTTCCTGGGCCTGTAATCGGAGGGAAGGCCTCCCAGGTACAACTTTCCTTCCACATCCAAGGTGGTGCCATCTCCCACCGTGCTCACCATGGGGGATTCCTGGCCATCAACCGTCATGAAGCCCTTTCTTTTAAAGTACTCTGTCTTGACCTAGAGCAAAACGAAAACATTCATGATTTTTAAGGATGGGAAAACATTAACAGATGTTTGTTTGCAACTCGGTTCATTGGAGCTGTAATAACCTGACTGACATCCTAAAGGATGGCTCAGTTTGACACAGCTGGCGTTGCTAGGAGACTGAGCCTGCCAGAAGACGGAAGTAGGCACAGGCAATGCATGTTTTAGAAAAGTGAGTGTGCCCGAGTCTGACTGATAAGAGAGCAGGTGCCATGATCTCAGGTTTGGGCCAGTCACACCATGGGTGACTTAATTTACTTCTTGTCAAGTTGAGAACATTTTGGGACCTTTCATTTATTCCACCAATGTTTGCTGAGTGCCTGTGAGGGGTCAGGCACTGAGCTAGGTCCTGGGGATATTTCAGGAAGCAGAAAAGGCCCCTGCCTGCAAGGCACTTACATTCTATAGGAGAGATGACAAGCACAAAGCAAGCTAGAAACCCAAGGGAATAATGTTACTACGAGGAATAGATGGAATAACACTTGGAAGGCGTGACCAGGAGCTTCCTGGGAGCGTACCGTGTGCCACTTGCCATCACTGATCAGCGCAGGGTGAGAGACCTTTGTCCTTCCTTTCCCAAGGTCAAACATGAAGTGGAGGTGGCCCCCGTGCAGCTGGAGTGTGGCGTAATCCACTTGGTTCTGGTGGGCCATGTAGTAAATCAGCCCACTGGAGGCAAATGTTCGGATACTTAGCTGAACTGAGAGCCTGGAGGAAAAGAAGAGCTCAGCCCGCAGAAAAGGAAAAGCTTTCCTCACATTTACTTTCTAAAATAACCTCAAAGAGAGGACCCAGTAATTATTCCAACATTATATTTAGCAACTCAGGAGAGTATGGTTACTGCATGCCCATATCTGCCAGGCACTGTTCTAGGAGCTGAGGCTAAGGCAGTGAACAAAGGGAGGTTTCCTTCTCCCATGAAACTAATTCCAGAAATATACCAGAGAGCTGAGACTGGGTCGTGAGGAGGCCAGTGTTGGCTATGTTAAGTAGGCAGGAAGGCAACCCTGAAAGATGGTATTTCAGCTGAACTCGGAATGACAGACTCGAGCCCCAAGACCTCTGCAGGAAATCCTCACGAGAGCCACGTGGGAGATGGCACCACACAGTGGGGAAGGGGAAGGCTGTGTCTGGTGATCTCCCACAAAGGCAATGTGGGGTCACTGAAGCAACCTGGGATAGGAAAGGGGGGTGTGGCTCCATCCTCATGAATGAGGGGCTCTGGGAGGCAGTATTTAGGTTTCATTTTAAGTGCATTGGGAAGTCACAGGAGGGTTTTAAGAAGAGGCGAGGGCATGGCTTGATTTATATCTTAAAAGAAACTTCAGATGTAAAGAACAAATCTGATGGGGCCAGGGTGACAGCAGGCTCAGGCAGGCAGCTGTTAGAGGCCTGGTGGTGGCTTCAGCCAGGGTGGTGGTCGGGGGATGCAGAGGAGGTGATCTAATGCATGAAATGCTCTGGGGGAAGAAGCAATAGGACTTGCAGAATTTGGAGAGGGAAAGAAAATAACCTCAAGATTTGGGCCTTGGACAACCAGGTGAATGGTGATGATGTCTACAGAAATAGCACAGACCAGGAGGACAGGTTTGCGGAAGAATGAATTTCCTTTTGGTGTGTTGAGATTGAGGAGCCTGTCCCAATCCACAGAGATGTCAAGTAGCCAGTTGGGTACACAACTCCTGAGTTCTAAGTGAAGGTCAGGGCTAGAGATGTGGGTGTTGGGCAAATTGAAGGTATTTCAAAGCCGCCTGGGAGAATATGGGGAAGGGACCTTGGCCTTTACTGGTGGAAGATGAGCCAGCAAAGGAGACTGAGCAGGGAGAGAGCAGGAAATCAGGAGGGTGTGAGTCAAGGATGTCAAGTGGCCAAGTGTGCGTGATGCTGCTGAGGGCCCAGCAGCAGAGGTACAACAGGAGGTGCCATAGCAGGTCTTGGGACAACTCTGGAACTAGGAGCAGAGGAGTGCTTGCTTTGGCAGCACATACAGGAAAATCGGAACAATACAGAGAAGATTCGCATGGCCCCTGTGCAAGGATGACATACAAATTCATGAAATATATATATATATATATATATATATATATATATATATATATATATATATGTTAAAGAGCAACAGAGGAGTGAGGGGAGGCTGACTTGATGGGTAGGGGAGGAAATGAGGGGTGAGAAAGGCAGACAGCCACATAAAACGACTCCTTCAAGAAATCTTACTGCACAACAGACCCAGGACACCATTGCACAGTAATGGTATCCTGCAGAGTTTCTATTTTAAAAGTTAAAAACTACTAGAAAGGGCATGGTTACAGGCATAAACTCTAGGGCCGTAGTGCCTGGGTTTGAATTCCCAGCTCTGCTGTGTGACTCTGAGCAGATGACTTGACTTCCCTGTGCCTCTCAATTTCCTTGTCTATAAAATGAAGATAACAATAATACCTTCCTCATAGGATAGTTCTGAGGACTAAGTTAGGGGGTGTGTGTAAAATATACTGAGACAGTCTCTGGCAGTGTTTATTCTCACTGATGATGAGAGCGATGAGGATTCTTTGTTGATGAGAATTATGTATGAAAGAAGGAGATATGTTTGCTGCTGTTGTCTCTGAGAGGAGAGAGGTGACAGGCTCTGGAGGGCGAGCGAGAGGAGAACGAGGACTGTTCCTCCATGGTCGCAGGGGAAGAGGGGGAGGTGTGGGGACAAAAGCAGTGGATAGCTCTTTTCGGAGGTGGACAGATGAAGTTCTGTCTTCTCAGTGAGGCAAGTCATCAGCTGGGGCAGGAAGTGGGATATATGAGTTTTGAGATAAGAGGAGAAACTATGAAATAATAAAAAAATATATAAGCATAATAAAGAAATGTATTGGCTCCCCATGTAGCCTGAGGTTCTATGTGTGGCCATAGCTTTAATGTCAAACCAGGTAGGAAGGAGACATGCGTTTCTGCAGCCTTGACCACCAGCTTGGGTTCTGGCATGAATTAGGCCAAGAACAAGTGTGGGTTTTACCTGTGGTCAAGATAGAGGAGATGTGGGTATTAAGGGGGTTTGCAAAGGAATGTGTAATAATGGCATCCCACCTCTCAGAGTGGGGGATAAATTGCACTTCGGAGCTAGAGAAGGGGGTGATGATCATGAGAAAGCATGAGGGCTTAGAGGTCTTGATGAAGCTGAGGAACTCCTAGGGGAGCAACAGAGTAGAGATGAGGAAGAGGTAAGTATATAGGATGCTTAAGTAGAGACTTTGGAGGTGGAATAAATACTTATGAAGTAGGTAAGGGGATGACCATGGGGAAAGTGTGGCTGGGGAGGGAGAAAAAGAGCTCTGACAGACTGGAACCAGAGGACTTGGAAGGCCCGGTGTTGGGTGGCTGTGAATTCGTGGAGAATGACGGCAGGAATGGTACAAAAAGACACTAAGCTACAGTCTGAAGGTGGTGGGGGTGGGGGTTGATCACAGAGGGCAACAACAAGAGGAGCAGGGCGTGGCAGAGTCTAGAGACATGAACTTCAGATCAGCCAGAGATTCGATGCAGAGAGGAGAGAGGTGGAGTTGGAGGTCCCTTGGCCAGCCTCAGGCCTCTAGATCTGTGGCATGTGAGCCAGCGTCCCCTAGAAGGTTCCTTGGGGACAGGCAGGTTTGAGGGCGAGATAGAATGTGTCGACCAATGTGAATGTGCTCCTGGGGAATTCTGAGGGGCACAGTGAGAGTTTGGGTAGACAATTTCATGAGATTAGTGAATCCTTACAATAGAATGGTGTTGAAAGTCTAGATGATGATAGATCTAGAGGACTTTGGATTCTGGACTGAGGAGTGATTTAGATAGATTCTTCCATGCTTTCCTACATCACACAGAGGCTAAACCAACCATCATCTATAAGAGGTGAAGATAAACTGCAGGAACCCCACTTCTCCACACTGTAAGTATCTGATTTGCATGAAGGCTGCTTTCCTATCTCCTTGCCTTCTCATTGTGCCTTTCTGTGCCAGTTGAGCGCT
>NW_005871106.1:3052053-3081382 GCF_000147115.1 Myotis lucifugus
CATCTAACAGGGATGGTTATCGGTCTGTTCTTGGTCCTCTCTTTGTGACTATCTTGGTCCCTGTTGCTGCCTTCTTTTGAAAGCTATGAGGTCTCTTTTTGATATCCTAGTAAACTAGTATTATCTAAGTTATCAAGTACAATACAAGTTTATACTGGCAGTGTGGACAAGGCCTACCTCTTTCTGACAGCCTATTGATTGAAAGGCAGCACGAAATGGCTGCTTTGTGCGAGTCCAAACTGGTGAGCATTGGGGACATACTCTGGGGTTCCGTCCATGGCGCACTGTTGCTGTAAGAGACACACGAGACTCTCAGCCACACACCTCCAGGACCCCCACTAACACGTGCACAGTTTCCCATGAAGTAAACATCTCAAAAGCAATGGTATCAGAACACCAACAACCACAAATACATGTTTTCACTGATTTAATCTTTGTTTTAAAGAATTTACTGGTGGCCCTTTATCTGTCCACAAAGGCAATTGGAGTGTCTGTCTTTCCCCTCAATCCCACTCAAGTGGTGAGGCCTTGCTGCTGCCCACCTTCTCCACAGCCTGGAAGGAGATGTCAGCCCTGCAGGAGCCGCTGCAGCATAGGCCTGGGACACCACAAGTGCCCACAGGTGGCAGCAGGGCCTCCGAGTTTGACGTCTCTAATTCCTCATGGGCAGGAGGTGAAGCCAAGAGGAGTCCAGCTGGAAGGGGCTCCTAGACCCCCAGGGCAGAATGTGAGGAGCCAGAGAAGGTGCCCGGGCACCTGTGCCCCACAGTGCCCTCCACACACTGACCCAACACCAGCGAGGCCTCGGACTCAGATTCCCAGCTTGGGGTGGGCAGATGCTACCAGAGAACTGTCCTGGATGCAAAGACTGGCCCTGGGAAGGAACTGCTTTTCCCGAGACAGCGCCAGCATCTAAGTAATTAGAGCGCGTGCTTTCAACCAAGGAAACGGAGAAATCACAAAAGGGAAGAGACACTGAAAACTAATAATGGCTGTTGTTAAAAATACTTGCTCAAAACTGGCTTTTCCTAGATGAATCAAATCCTTTTTTTAAAGCAACAGTGATATGTACAATGGCTTGCATTAAGTACTTATTTTCATATTTCTGACTAAATCCAAAGTGATCATGAATCCTTACAGAAACTCTGTAAAAAGCCTGTGGTTTGGCAGCCAAATGTGAGTGCTTGAGTGCTATACTCAATCCGTAAAGGCTGCACCACGTCACCTGTGAGTTTGCTGAGGACCATACCCCTCCCTGCCCCTGCACTGCTTTTCATCGCAGGGATGACTCCTTTAACTGTCCAGGCTCCTTTGAAAAGTGGCTTCCAGCTGGCTCTACCAATGGAGGGTCATGCTGGGAGGTTGGAGGGCGGGTGGATGGAAGATGCTGAGCGCTTCCCCCTCCCTTCTGGCTCACATTAGCCTCCCTGGCAGGGCCCGTCTTCTCTGTGCTTCTGTACCCACCAGAAGGCTGGCTCCCTCAGCAGTCCTGCCCCCAGACTGGCGGCACCACCTCCTCCCTTTCCGTCACTGCTCCAGTGGGCTCATTCAGCTTCCTCTACTCTGTGAAACGAGGCCCCCATTTTAAATTCCTCTGGGCTGCGCCTGATACAATGAAAGAAACCCTTCTTACTGGACGTGGTAGAGGATGAGGCTCTGGCAGGAGCACGCTGTCCTCTTCCTGAAGAGCCAGCCTAGGCTTTTCTGAAAGCAAGCAGCTGTCCAAGTCCACTTGTTCATAGCCGACCACACCAGTGAAATCCAAAGGTCTAGACACAAAGTGTTTTCAAAAATAATCAAAAGATTGCAAGCTAACACACGAATCAATGTCACCTACTTATTGAACAAATAAAATTCTTTAAAAAAAAAACACTGATATTGTTGCAGAAGACCAGAGAAAAACCAAGCAATGCTTTAGAGCAGTGGTTCTCAACCTTCTGGCCCTTTAAATACAGTTCCTCATGTTGTGACCCAACCATAAAATTATTTTCGTTGCTACTTCATAACTGTAATGTTGCTACTGTTATGAATCGTAATGTAAATATCTGATATGCAGGATGGTCTTAGGCGACCCCTGTGAAAGGGTCGTTCGACCGCCAAAGGGATCTCGACCCACAGTTTGAGAACCGCTGCTTTAGTATAAATACGTTTCCCGCATACAATGTGTTTAGAGAAAAGGAGTTACACTGTTTATTACGCCAGTGGAATAACTTCTCAAATCTGAGTAAAGTAACATGCAGGGGGCTTCTCTTTTATATCTTTCTGAGGTTTTGTCCCTCAAATATGGATTATGCTTCTGGTCCCTTCACAGGCTTTGCAAAAAGGCCCCAGGTGTTGGGTGTCTTGAGACCATATCTGATGGTCTGGCCTGGCGCCAGCACTGATAACCCCTGCCCTCTGGGGCTGTGCATTGTTCAGAGATTACGGCCTCTGTATTTAGGTAACAGGTTTTGCAAGGCCAGTTTCTGTGAAAGAGGCAGTGATTTAATTATAGGTTTTCAAGAATGTACACTGGGCTTGCTGGCACAGATTCAGATTGCTAGCCCCCCAAAAATCAGGGTTACATTGGAATTAGCCTTTTTAGCCTTCTCAATATAACCAAACTGACCATCTTTCACAATGACTAGAAGCCCAGCTATTTTTATATATTCTCTTGTTTGATGTTTCTGCCTCCCACCTCCTCCCCGCATTGTTGTCCACCCGACCATTCCTGAGCATCCTTCAAGAATTGGTTGGAATGTGGTCACCTCCTCCTGCAGCCTTGGCTGGGCCACCTCAGGGCCAGATTCTGCCTCTGGCTCTCATAGCACTGCACAGTGGCTTCAGTCAAACACTGATTATTTCTTAACAGGTTTCTCTTTGCCAGAAAGTCATGAACTACACTTGTCAGAAGTCTCTTTACCCTGAAGTCTGGCAACATATCTGCTGTCCACACATACCCTATTGGCACATGCCAAGGACACGGCCATGTACAGCACGGAAACGTTTCTGCCCTACCACGTTCCCAGCCTCATGGCTTTCAGGAGCATAAAGATGCTTAATCAATTAGTTAATAAGCAAACAATTGGGTAAATAAATATATCCTGTACAAATAACTAAACCTACAGTCTGACATTATACTTGTGTTGAAACCCAAAGCAATGTGTTATTGCAAATTTCAAAGACTCCTAAGGGAGTGGTCGGCAAACTGCGGCTCACGAGCCACATGCAGCTCACGAGCCACATGCGGCTCTTTGGCCCCTTGAGTGTGGCTCTTTCCACAAAATACCACGTACGTACAGGGCGATTTGAAAACTTCGTGGCCCATGCACAGAAAGACGGTATTTTGTGGAAGAGCCACACTCAAGGGGCCAAGGAGCCGTATGTGTCTCGAAAGCCGCAGTTTTGCCGACCATTGTCCTAAAGGTATTCTTTCACAAAGAAAGGACACTTAGACAATGAAGGATCTAAGTCCTCCGCTCCAGGTCAGAAGGCAAGGCCAAGAGGAGAAGTCCAGACTCCCATGCTCAGCGCACATTTAGTTTCCCCTGTGCACACTCTGGTCTGCCACGGCCAAGCATGGCTTTCGTCCCACCAGCACGCTGACCACAGACACAGGGTGAGTGGGAAAGAACAAAATGCCCATGGGCACATGTTCATTCTCCTCTGCATCATGAGCTCCACACAGGGGGTGGTGACTTCCAGTTCCTAATGAGGCAGTTATTGTTTTGGGAGGAGCCATTACTAATCTGAAGCTGCAAGTAGCACAGTTGTAAAGGCTCCTTTAAATCAGTGACCTCCAGACAAAAAGAAACTTCCATCACAAAATCTCTAGTCTCTTAAATACATGCCAACAATATATTTGACCTCTGCTGTTTATTGATAGTCCTGTGGAACTAACGTTTGATGATTTTTTTTAAATTTGTGATGACCATATTTATCCATTATTTTAAATCCACTTGGGAGACTTTCATGATAGAACAACGGGGTTCACTTCAGGTACTTGTAGAATTTTAGGCAATCTCAAACAGAATAATTAGGTGGCAGATTAGTGTCAGCACTGAGTATTAAAAAATCTGGCAGTCACAAACATGCTGAGAGCAGTTATACTTACTCCATGTTAAAGATGAGGTTTCTGATACAGCCATGGAATGACCTTCTCATCTGGAGCATCGCTGCCCCCTCACCCTCTGGAACACCCCCTATGTACAGGTTGGACACATTTATTGTCATGCTTTCCGCTGATGGGCCCAAGTTCATTTCTACAGGTTTTGTCTCATCCAGTTGGACAGTGATAATTCTAAAAGGTTGAAGGAGAAAATAGAAATATAATGAAAATTAACTATCCACTTTAATATATAATTCCACAAGTACGTATTAAATAATAAAAGTTCCCTGAAAATAAAATTTAACATGACATTGTGTGTGAATAAAAAGGTGAATCTTGAAAGCTAAAACCTACAATTGAACATTCTCCAAAAATGAATGGAATGTTATTAGATATTATTAAATTCAATTGCTTTTTGGAGAGTATATATATTTTTTTACTTCTTTACCTGTAATAAAATGTCCAGTGTGCTTTTAAAACATTTGATCTATAGTTTTGAAGGGAAATATACAGGACTGTTGATATTACACATTTTACTTATTCTTTACATTTTACCCTGTATTATTCAGTATTGATATAGTGCTATTTACTAATGCTATTTGTCACAGAATTATTCCAATGTAAAGATAATTTATACTGGGACTCAGGAAATGGCAGAGTTAAGGTTCAATTATGAAAATTTTGCAACTATGACAAAGCATCTAAAATAATTCCAAAGGAGGGATTCTAGCCAGGTTCTAGAATTATTTTGAATTATCTAGAACTATAAAAACTCTGATTGCTATGAGAAACTGACCGCTAATGATGTCACAGTAATCACCCCAATCACTCATACAAGAGGCATAACAAGATCCCTACTGTGGAGCCTTTGTGAGGTCACCATGCCCTAGTTACACAAATACCTCCCGCTCCGGATCAAGGAGACAGAGTGCTCTTGTCCGTCGCTGTACGTGCCCGTGGGAGCGTGCAGGAGAGCTCTTCTCAGGCTGGTCCCATCCCCAGGATTAACATGCACCTCAATGTGGCCTTCAATCAGCATGATGGAGAAGAAGGGCTGGAAAGATTTCATAGAGAATTCCACAAAAAACATGACTATATGATTTTAAAAACTGTCATCTTATAAAGGTAATGTGGGAATATTAGCATCAAGTAAGCAATTTCTTAAAAATATCACCATCTAAAACAACCATTTTGAATTTTCTATATTACTGTATAATCTCTACTCATATTTTATATTCTGTATTGTTATTATCACACACCATATCAAACGTTTGTATTTCCACATCATCTTCATACTTTTTATTGCCACATTATGTACCAACAAATATATTTTAAGTCATTAATCTATTTCTCTTTTTTCCCAGTGTTACTGCTTGAGATATAATTCACATATTAACACTGTATTAGTTTAAGACGTACAACATAATGATTTGACATATGTATATGTTGTAAAATGATTACAATTAAATTTAGTTAACATACATGTCTTGGCTATTATAAAGAATACTGCAATGAACATGGGGGTGCAGATATCTTTTCAAGATAGTGGTTTCATTTCCCCCCAATATATACCCAGATGTACAACTGGGTCAGAATGTAGTTCTATTTTTTAACTTTTTGATAAAACTCTATAGTGTTTTCCCTAGTGACTGCACCAACTTACATTTCTATCATGAATGCAGTAGGGTTACCTTTTCTCCAGAGCTTTGGTAACATTTGTTATTTCTTGTCTTTCAGATAATGGCCACTCTAACAGATGTGAGTTGCTATCTCATTGTGGGGTCTATTCCTTTTACTGTTAAAAATTTAGGTAGTTTGCCCTGGTCAGTGTTTCTCA
Organism: Myotis lucifugus; assembly: GCF_000147115.1. NCBI lineage: Eukaryota > Metazoa > Chordata > Mammalia > Chiroptera > Vespertilionidae > Myotis > Myotis lucifugus. The sequence goes on from NW_005871106.1 coordinate 3,057,978, forward strand.
GTGGTTGGAATGTGCGCCTAAGCACCAAGGGTCAGGGATTCGATTCCCAGTCAAGGGCATATACCACGGTTCAGGTTCAATCTGGGTCTTATGTGGGAGGCAACCAATCAGTATATCTTTCTCACATCGATGTTTCTCTATCTTTCTCCATCCCTTCCTCCCTTCCACTTTCTCTAAAAATCAATGCCAAAATATCCTTGGGTGAGGATTCACAACAACAACAAATTTAGGTACTTTATATACAATTTTTAACAATCATACATAATGAACATTTAACTTTTTTTCCTGTGAAATTGTTTCTAATATTTGTAAAAGTGGGATTAAAGAGTTGAAGATTTTGAAAATATTTAAAGCTCTTTAAACTTTTGGTGCCAGATTGAAAAGAGGTCTGTCCACCAGCAGAACTGCTAGCATTGGGTGACAGCTTTCCTTTTGCTAACTTAGTAGCAAACTTTGATTTGCAAGTGGTCTTGTTAAGACTGATGGAGGCAAACAGACTGATGGTTCCTCAAAAAAGTTAACCATACAATTATCACATGGCCCAGCAGTTCCATTCCTAGATATGCACCTAAAATAAATGAAAACAAGTACTCAAACATTTTTGTATGTGAATATTCATAGCAGCATTATTCACAATAGCCAAAAGGTGACAACCCCAAATGTTCAGCAATGAAGTAATTATGCTATGTACATACAGTAGTATGTTAGTCATGAAAAATACTGATGCATGCTATAATAAACCTTAAAAACATGCTAAGTGAAGACACTAAAGATCACATGTTGTATGAGTCCTTTTATATAAAACATACAGACCAGATAAATTAATCCACAGATATAGAAAGAAGATTGGTGGTTCCCAGGGCAGGGAGAAAGGGAAGTGGGAAGTAGCTGCTTAATGTCATAGGCTGTTATTTTGGGTGATGAAACTGTTTTGGAACTAGATAGAGGAGGTGGCCTCACAACATTGTGAGAGCTCTAAATGTCACTAAATTGTTCACTTTAAAATAGTTAGTTTTATGCTACGTGAATTTCACCTGAAGTGAAAAAAAAGAAAAAAGTTGGTGGAGCTCAGAAACCAATCTGGCATTGTTAGCCCTTCATCAAGTGGCTTGTGAGGTGTTTCAGTCCTAGCTCTGACCCATGTATAATAGTTGTGTGAGCTCAGGCAGGTTAACCAGGCTCTCTAAACTCACTTCTTCCTCAGCAAAATACAGGAGCAGCATCCACTCTGCAGAGTGGTTGTGATAACTGCACAGCAGTGTCTGTTTAGTGTCGTCCAGAGCAGAGGACTCTGTAAGCTGTAGCTGCATGGCCTTCACTAAGACGATACATTAGCATTTGTGAAGGTTCTTCAGATGATGTAGTACATGCAAGTTTGAGCAGAGGAAAGGGTAAATGTCACCTATGCTACTGAAATGAAATATTAATATGGAAAAACATCAACTTTTCTCTCTTCTCTGCTGGTCCACTCACTGCTTATCACAGGCCACATTTCTCTTTCTGCTCCTTTCAATCTATATATATAAAGAGGTAATATGCAAATTAGGCCAGGACGCTGTAACAGTCACGACCGGTCAGGAGGAGGTGGCACGCACACTTGAGGCCCGGAGCGGAGATGGAGACAGAGACAAGGGGGCCTCTTGGTCACGTGCTCCTCTCTAGGCGGTTTGGGCAACCTTGAGGCAGACCCGGGTAGGGGGGGGGGGGGGGGGGCCTGGGGTGGAAGTCAGACCTGGGTCCACAGCGGCCTGAGGAGTAGGCAGACGACAGACCACTGAGGGTCTTATATACCATAGCAGGGAGCTTAGATTTTATTCCACAGAAGGAGGAAAAGTGGAGAATGTCAAGCATGGGAGCATCCTGGTCTTGCTTTCATTTTAAGACCATTCTGGTGGCTGTGGAAGGATCAATTTAGACAGCTGCAGTGTTTTGGGGCCCAAGAAAAAGAGAGACTGATGTTAGGACTAGACAGAGGCAGTGGATCAGAGACATATTTATGAGGAAATATTTATATTTTTGATATTTATTTTATATATTTAAATGCCATTTAACAGAGAAAAATCAACCAAAAAAGTGAGTTTGCGTGTCACCTCTGACACGCGTGTCATAGGTTCGCCATCACTGCTCTAGTCCTATAATAATAGGTAAACAAAATCCTGCTTCATGGAACAGTATTCTAAATACCTTTACAGAATTTCAAGACTTGCTGTTTTATTTTTTTTAATTTATTTTTTAAAATATATTTTATTGATTTTTTACAGAGAGGAAGGGAGAGGGATAGAGAGTTAGAAACATCGATGAGAGAGAAACATCGACCAGCTGCCTCCTGCACACTCCCCACTGGGGATGTGCCCGCAACCAAGGTACATGCCCTTGACCGGAATCGAACCTGGGACCCTTCAGTCCGCAGCCGACGCTCTATCCACTGAGCCAAACCGGTTTGGCAAGACTTGCTGTTTTAGACAAAGGATAAAGAGTAACAACCATAATATGTAGAAGAGAATTCAGTATATACTATCTGAATAAGTTTAAAAAGGATTAGAGGTAGACAGCAAGTATCTTTCTTCTCAGTAGCCAAAAAAGGAACATGGATTATGCAACACAAAGAAATCACGGATTCATAAGGGAAAGATATTCAGCAATAGTCACTTTTACTTATTAAAAATTCATGCCCATAAACAATAACCGTTTACAACTAAGTCATTTCCATCCAGTTGTTCCCGAAGTCATTTCCCTGAGCTCATGGCTCAATAGCATTTGAGCTACTCACCCCAGGGACCTGCCGATTCTCCCCACGCTTGCCCAGGGCAGCCAGGATGATGCCACTGCTGCTTGTGGTGGCAAATGTTGCCAACAATTCCGATTCTGGTGACAGAGGCTTGGGTGGCAACTCAATGTAGCCGCCTTTCAAGAAGCTAACACTCCGGATAGGCTGGTCACAAAGGAGAGGAAAGAGCAGTGTCAGACCCATCACACGCTGACCCTCCCATGGTGGAGGCCACTGTGGACTTGCCCCACCTCTTTCCTGTTCACCCCACTGCTTTCGATTTTATTACTTCATTGTGTTAATAACCCAGGGGGCATTTATAGAAACTCGTTCCAATATTAATAAACTGCTTCCCACCTCAAGGATACAGCCTTTTCTCACTCCATAGGAATTTCTGAGTAAGTCAAAGGTCGATCTGGATATTTCCAGGTTTTTGATACAGCCCACGTAGCTTTTGCTGGCGACGCCTCTCCTGTAGGGAAGGACATGAGACCATTATCATTCCACTTATGAAAGAAGGGATGAAAATGGACCTACAAATAAGGAAGATCTATTTCCAAGTGTCCTTCTGCAGAAGTGTGTGGCCTCCCTCTAAGAGAGATATTGATGGTAAAAACCACAGGTCCCAAACAAATGCTCTCCTTAGGACTAAAGAAAGGGAACTCATTTGTGGGAACTATTTCGATAGCTACCTGGATAATATGTTTACACTTCAAGGGAAACGTAGTCATTACAATTTAAACATATTAAAACAGGCCAATAATAAGAAAGACAGAGCATTGTCATGAGGAAATCATAGTGTGGAGATTATAATGCAGTCTCCACGTACATAGAACATTTGCTCCATGGGGCAAGTGCAGGCAATGTGATTTCCTAGGATCACAGGCTAGAGAAGTCATTGGCTGTTGTCCATACTACATATTCATGAACTTTGTTCTCAGGAAATAATTCCACTCAGTGAAGTCTGGGATTATTCACAACCCTATTGTAAACTCCAAGTCAATACCATATTTTTCCTAACAGAAGTTGCCACACTGCTGTGATGAGTGGGGTGAGGCTGTACTGTGGTCAGGCTCTCATTTCTAAAACAGAGATTGCTGAAGAGCTCCAAGTTACCATCATAAATATCAGCTAGTAACATGGTTTCCTGTTAGAGTCATAACTCATTTTTCGTTCTCTCCATGTTGAGCAATGAGCTGTGAATCACAACAATGGTATTATTAGGGCAAATCTCAACTTTTCTGGATCTCAGTCTCTTCCATTGTAGATAAGGGGCTGACCTTGGTACCAAGTCCCTTCTAGCATAAGTCTGTGATTTGGGATATTTCCTAGAAAGGAGGCTCTGGCCTTTTCTCCAATGTCTACACTTGGTGTTATTTAGGCAAAACACAGATGAACTATGACACAGCTTGTTGCTACACCCTGAGCACACCGTTAACACCATGTCAGGGTGTGATATCTGGAATCAGATTAGGAGACAGACTTCCAGCCCTGGCTCTGTCTTGGTGGAGGGGTAAGACCTGGGGCACATGACCAATTCCCAGAAATTTAGGTGTATTCATTTCTAAAACTGGGAGAGGGGGGTGTGACTGCCATTGTAAACTATGTTCCTTGAAACTTTCAGAAACTTCTGGCAAAAAGGAGGTTGGTAGAAAAGTGGATTCTGCACTGCTCAACCCATAGCAACTGGAGTGGCTGAACTTCTGTGCCACATATTGGGATTGTGTATAAGAACTTGGCTTCAAGGTGGGGCAGTGCTACAAATACACCTTTGAAAACCACTGGGCTGGGTGACTCAGTTTGGACATTTGATGATCCCACTCCTTGAAAGCTATCTTGTCTTGACAGTGGGTCTTCAAAAAAATTTAGAACTTAATTTTCCAATAAAAAATTATAAAACTGAGGACAATGAGCCACAGAAAGTTTATGTAAAGTATTAAAGTCACAAAGCATGAATCAGTGTTATGAAAGGATTCCATTGCCTCTCTTCTCTGCCATCTTTCATCCAATTTACTGATGCTGGTTTTTCAGCTTTCACATAGGTTATTCATTCTGATCACACAAAGAGGGAATCCAGATAAGTCTGCAGAAACATTACTTTTTTATTTTTATTTACTTATTTTTGCCTAGAAAGAGATTCTATTACTCTAAAATGTCCAGAGAGGAGAATGACCTGTGATGGAAAGCAGGGTCTCCAAATATTGCACAGTAACAATTTCTAGATGCTCTAAAGATAAATATAAAATCATTAATTTTACTGCAAAAAGCTTTCTTCACTTCCCAATTAATATGACACAGAGTGGCTTGAATCAAAGTAGATGTTATGGGTTAAATTGTGTCCTCCCCCAAAGATGCTGAAGTTCTAGCCCTTAGTGTCTGTGAATATGATCTTATTTGGAAATAGGGTCTTCAAAGATGTAGTCAAGTTAGTATGCAGTCATGAGAAGAGGCCCTAATCCAGTATGACTGGCGTCCTTATCAAAAGGGGTATTTTGGACACAGAGAGACCCACCCAGAGGGGAGACAGTGTGTGGACACAGAGAGAATGTTGTGTACATGCTGAGGAAAGCCTGAAGTTGCCAGAAGCTAAAGTTAAGTAGGATGGAGCCTTTCTCACAGGCCTCAGAAGGAAGCAATGGTGACAACACCTTGATTTTGGACTTGTACCCTCCTGAAGAGTGAGAGAATACATTTCTGATATTTAAGTCATCCAGTCTGTGGTACCCTGTTATGGCAGCCCTAGGAACCCAGTATAGTTCGTTGGTAATTCAGAATATGAAAATTCTGCACAGTGGTATCATACCTTACAACTCTTGACCGAGGTAATCCACCCACATAAATTGGATCCTTATCAAGACGATTGAGGTCAGAAGATGCTCCTGGGGCTTCCCCTTGCTTGGTTTCCTTATAACTGGTGTTATACGCATCAACAACTGCTAGGAGTCCTAAAGGGGATTGAAAGGAATCAATAAGAAATGAAAGTCGCTTCCTACACTAAAGTAAAACACAAACTTCTGCTAACAAAGGTCATTTACAAAGGCGTGTTCTTTTACATTCTGCCATTTTGACCAGCAAATGTTCTTGACTATTAACTGAAAATCCTCTGTGCGGGTCAATAAATCCAGAAAGAAAATAGAATTGATTTGATTCTTGATTCCCAATTGAGCCTTTAATGTTAAATAATACATTTGGAAAGCAATCTATGAATTTAATATTCCTCTAGAAAAATATGAATCCTGATGCTTAGTATCTAATATTTTTATTAGAATATCATTTAAGAATACCCAGAAAGCTAAAGTAAGTAAAGACCAGATTTTGGAAATATTTCTTTTCCTATGAGGCCAACCAACATCCCATCCACCCAGCTGTGCACATACCTTGCTTTCGGTTCCGCTGGAAGGCGATTTTGTACCAGCTCCCATTGTTATAGCGTCGGTCTGTTATGAGGGCAAGAGGCCCTGAGCCCAGGTCAACTGTAACTTTCACTCTGCCATGGACCAGCTCGATGGATAAAAAGTCTTTCTGTAAAAAAGAAAAGTAGTTACCCACGGCTGCATCATTATCACAAGATTTCCTTGTCCTTCAAGTCAGGGATGGCAGAAACCTTCTGAAGACAAACTGAGAAAGCTGGACCTGGCCCAACAGCCAGAGGCCTATGCCATGAAACTCAGTGTCCACAGAGGCTTTCTGAAATACTACACGTATATGAGATAAACTCATTATCAAAACCTACAATTCAGTAAGAGAAGTAGGATCTCTCTGTATCTGTTTCACTGAGACTGAACAAGGTCTAGTTCTTAAAAATAAAACTAGATGATTGGGAGAAATCACCAGTACATAAGATAAAAAATGGGAATATGAAAATCCAGTGAATGGATTTCAAATAAGGCCACAGTGGTCAGCGTGAACATAGAACAAGACATATTATTTAAGATCAAAATTTAACAAATGTTCAGTTGACATCTACAATGATGGGAAAGTTATTTTCTACTTGGTGCTCTTCCAACGCTTCTTCTGTATTGATATAATAAATTATTTAAAATAGGGACATAATATGACATATATCAGTAAATATATTAGTAAATGCTCATAAAATAGTCATTAAACATAAATATCCTCATGGCAATCTAACTGTATATACACAGTGGGGCCAAGTGCCCCATGGAGAGTCTTACGGTGCCATTTGAAGCGAGGTAGAGAAGAAGCCCGTTCGTTGAGAAGGTACTAAAAAGCATAATAATGTGTGTCACAGTAGCCCGCAGCGTCTTCTCCACGACAGAATACCCACTTCCATCAAAATGGAAGGACGAGTCTTCATTCTCGGGGCTGCAAAGCAGAGCAGTGAAATACAATCCATCCTCAGGAAGGAAGTTCAAGAGCACAGATGTCACAGTTACCCAGTTCTCCCTCAGAAAATCATGGCAGAGCTATCATTTCCATAGGTTGATGACAGTGTAAATTATAATATCTTAAAATATGCTTGCCATGGGATTATGCAAGACAAATGCCCAATTGCTTTATAAGGAAAAGAAAGTTAATATAGGCAGTATTCTCTGTTGTAAAAAAAAAATTCTCCAAAGGATGGATAAGTGCTATAAATATTTCTACTTATCAACTAGATTTCTATTTGTTTTACTTTCCTTTAATGAAACAATTCTTTGTCAATTCTAGTGCTTTCAGGAGAATTTTTAAACTGGCATTTAACTAATACATCAGTGAAACTGGAATTACAATGGAAAATAAATACGTACCATTGTGCCAGAAAGACCACTACAAAAAATAGACAAAGAAAACCTCCAAATTCTGCAGGATGAGCTTACAACAGAATTATATAAAATAGACGACACCATTCTTTTTTAAATGTTATTTTTTTTTAAATTGGTCTTAGAGAGTGAGGAAGTGAGGAAGAGAGAGAGAGAGACACAATGATCAGTTGCCTCCTGCATGTGCCCTGACTGGGGAGTGAATCTGCAACCTGGATATGTACCCTGACTGGGAATCGAACCCACCAACTTTTGGTGTAGGGGACTAAGCTCCAACCAGTTGAGCCACATTGGCCAGGGCAGGGCCACAGCAATTTTCAGATCATTGTGTTTTCTGGTCTTCCCCCTGCCTCAAAAGGCTGACTTGATACAATATAAAAATAACCCCAAACCATTAAATTACAAAGTAATTTCATCTGGAACACATCATTGTTGTGTTTTAAATACTTATTTGGAATCTCATGGGACTTGAGAGTGAAACTTGAATGAGGGTGTATTTTTTTTTAATATGAATTTGAATTTTTCCCAGTTGAAGGTGTGAATAATCCAACTCAGTGCCAACTCATCTTCAAGCAGGACATAATAACCAAACAGTAACATTATTTCCATTAACAAAATAAAATGAATGCAAACAAAACAAAAAATAGCAGTGCTTTGTGAAAGCTGAGGTTTCATTTATTGCTTCCTGCAGTCTAACTTTTCCTAAAAAAAAATCTGTTTTGTTCTTTTAGGAAATATACCTTCAAGGAAATGTGCTCTGCATAAACTCTTAAACTGTGGCTTCATTCTCAATTCTTTAATTCTTAAACCACTGGCTTCCTGGAAGCATGTTCCATTGCTCTACTTCTTGGATGACCATAGCTTCATGTGGCTAAGGACACAGACTCTAGAATCAGACTGCTGGGGTTCAAATCCCAGTTCCCCAACTTACTACCTGTGTGAACTCAGAAAAGTTACCTAACCTCTCTGTGCCTCATCCCCTTTATCTGTAAACTAGGGGTAATAATAGAACCTCTCTGGGAGAGCTGTACATGATTTAAAACATGCAAAGTTCTGAACATAGTGCCTGGCACACAGCAAATATTCACTCCATTTTAGTTCTGATGATTCTGCTGTGATCGGGGCTCCTCCGTGGGTCCCTATTTGGCCTATTAATAGCCGAGCCTCAAAGATTAAGCACCTTGCCCAGGGGCACACTCAAGTGCCTATATCAGCACCTGTCAAAGTGTGTTCTGTGTAACATAAGCACCTACAGAACACTCCTTTTAAAAAAGAATTTGGGGTCAAATGAGTCTGTGAAATGCTGCCGCTCTAGCCTCTCCCAGGACAGGGTTACAGTGCATAGCCTCACAGTAAAGCAACATGCTTAATTTTTTAACTCAGTGTTTCCCAAACATTTATGATGAGGGCACACCCTCCACTGCCACTTAAAAAAATGAATATCTACTAAATCCTACCAAATTAATATTCTTTTAAAACATATTTCTGGAAATATTAGTTAATATAATTCAAGAATAGTCTGCTCATTACCCATAAAAAATGTTTAATATTTTTAACCTGACAATAAATGTGTGAGAAACCAAGGTTTGTGATTGGCAAATATCATCAAAGTGATGTTGCCTTATGAAATAGTGACACCTGCTGTTGAACTTAGCCTTTGTTTAATCGAGCTAAGTCCATTTGGCCTTAAAACTCAGCTGGGCCGAAACCGGTTTGGCTCAGTGGATAGAGCGTCGGCCTGCGGACTGAAAGGTCCCAGGTGTTAATTAATCCTTCCTGTCAGTCGAACCTTCATGGTCCCATCAGTGATCGGGGGGTGGGGGGTGGGGGGCTGGAAATCTGGTGGGAGGGCAGTTCTTAAGGAGAACAAAACTTGAGGCCACCCAGAAAATTGACATCCTCATTCCAAAAAAGAGAAGAGCCAGCAATCATCAAGGTAGCCAGCCATCCCTTGACCCAAAAAAGCCAGTTCCAGGATTGACAAAGAGAGGATGGTAGCACCTGTTAATCCTTCCTGTCAGTTAAACCTTCATGGTCCCGACAGTGGTCGGGGGGTGGGTGGGGGGTTGGGGGGCTGGAAATCTGGTGGGAGGGCAGTTCTCAAGGAGAACAAAACTTGAGGCCACCCAGAAAATTGACATCCTCATTCCAAAAAAGAGAAGAGCCAGCAATCATCAAATTCACTTATTGCTGCAGCTTGAGGTCAGTGGTTTTAAAATAACCCTGAAAATAACTGATGAAAATTGGGGATATTGTAACAGCTAAAGCAGGGGGACATTTTTCATATTAGAAATATTCAATTTCTGTTAAGATTTTCCTTTCCACAAGATTAATGATCTGGGGTCAGTGTAGGGGACAGTCCAGGGGTTAGAGCATCTGTCATGTGAGAATTACTAAATTGCTGGGAAGATTTCCTTCCATGCTAGAGAAACAGCATGAGGAAAAAGTGATGGATGATATTAAAAAAAAAAAAAAGCCCTGGCTTATGTGGCTCAGTTGGATGAGCATCCTCCCATGCACCAAGAGGTTGTAGGTTCAATTCCCAGTCAATTCCTGGTGGGGGCACATGCCTGGGTTGCAGGCTCAATCCCCAGTAGGAGGCGTGCAGGAGGTAGCCGATTGGCGTTTCTCTCCCTCTCCCTCCCTCTCTCTCTAAAATCAATAAAAACATATCTTTTTTTTTAAAAAGTGATGGAAGAGGGAGCTTCATTGTGTGTACTCATGCTCCTGAAGTTCAAGAGCAGGTGTCATTACCTCACAAGGTAATATCACTTTGATGGTATTTGCCAATTACAAAACCTTAGTCTCTCACATATTTATTGTTAGGAAAATAACCCTGGGACATTTACCTGGAAATCAATGGGCTGTCACTGCAGGAAGATCAGAGGTGAACATTGGTGAATATTCAAATTTATAAAGTATTTTCATATACTCATGTTATATATTCATCACCATAATTCTGGGAGATAGGTAAGATAAGTGTGATTACTGTTTTCCTGTTCTGGAAGAAGAAACCAAACCTCCCTCCTTGAGGTGTAGTGACTTATATCTCAGGCCACTGAGAGATTTGGTAGGAGAGCTGGGCCAGGAGCCTGAGCAATTATGATGCTAAACCCAATACTTTTTTTATTCCTAAGGCTCTTATAATCATGCTTTTGGTCATAACTTTTTGAGCAACTTAAGGAAGGGGTATTAGCAATTAAAAGGCTTAAACTACAAAATCCCAAGCTAGGAGAAAGCAGACCTGACAAGAACAAAGTGAAAACTCTCCCACGACAGTCTAAAGGTGAGTTGCTTCTAACTGATCTTGTCACCACTCACTGTTAGGTATCTATCTGGACAGAGCAGCCCATTAGGTGGGAGATATTATATCTGATGTTACATTTCTTTAAGGGAAAAGGCAATCTATTGCCTTATTTGTTAAAGTGCTATAAAATAGGTCTTCCATACTTACAGGGCTGTAGTTATTTTTTTTAGAAAGTAATAGAGGGGGTGTTGAGATTGGTGAGGTTAAGTTATTAAATGCCCTCTATTATATCAATACATGCCAAAAGATTTTAAATAGTTGTTCTCCATTTGCAAGTGCATTTATTTCTAGAATGATAGAGTTTAGGAATAAAATTATTTATAAAAATTGACAGCACACACACAAAAATCTCATCCTTGGAAGTATTTTCAAAATGAAAATGTATAGTGGTTTATCCAAAGCTTACTGTGGCTCTTTGAGACAGAAGGTGGCTTGAGAAGATGTCTGTGTTTCTTGATTTTATGGTCCATGATCAAAGCATACAGTATAAGACACAGCAATAAGAGTCCTTTGTAAGGGTTAACAATGATACCCATGCTTCCATTAGTAAATCTACATCTTTTCCTTTGCAATAAGAAGACTGACACCATAAACTCTATCCATCTTGATATACAGGTAAGTTCCTTAAGCAGTTCTCAGATGTTAATACACTAACTAACATACAATGTTTAAATCGTGGGGAATATTACCTTCCAAAGCAGCCATGGCACTTGCCCTCCCTTTCAACATAGTTCCATAGGCCGATGGACTGTCCATTCAAGAAGGCTTCTCCCATGCAGCCTTTGAAATGAGTAACCTTCACAGCGGGAGACTTCTAATGTAGATGAACACACAAACACAGCCCACATATATTTGGTGAAAAAGAACAAATTCTCTAAAAGAATGAAACTCCTCCCTGAAAGCTTATATCTAACAGATCCAAATTTTGAGAAAACATCAAAAAAAAAAGCCAGTTTGTAATCACTGGATTTCCTTCTAATGATGAAGTAGAATACTAGAATGAGTGACAACTAGATAGATCTTAAAAGATCATCTCAGTTAGTAGGGTCGCTGCAGAGAAGCCTCTTTTATAGTGAGAAACAGACCCAGAGAATGTGTGGTCAGTGGTGAGGGCCTGGCTGGCACAGAGGCCCATACTCTCATGTGAGAGCGTGCACTAAATCCACACGACTCAACATTGCTCGGTGAGAGGATAACTGGTGTAATAAAATAAGGACAATGCGCTCTTTCACTAAACACTAACTAGTACGAGTCCACCACTAGAGTTAGAACAGAGATAAAGGAACTTTACAGAAATTAATGTGAACTACTGAATGTCTTGTTTCATCATTGGAAGAGAAACGCAAATAGCAAAATGAACCACTGACTTCTTTTCCATTTATACTATTAAGTATGATCCTTTACCCTACAAAACCAACCCAACTCTGCAGATGAACCGTCATTAAGCAAAATAAGAGAAGCAAAATCTCTTCATCTGAATATTGATATATTCAACAATTTAATTATATTATTTTTTATTGAAATAAGTTTGACTTATAACATTGTATAAATTTATGTATTAAATTTATATATGGGTAACATCAGCCAATCAGTTGTGTGCAGATGAATGTTCATAGAGTTACCTTGACTTGTCCTCCGAGCCCGCCAACAAACATCAGTGTTGAGTTGTTTATATCCAGAACGTTAGCTGCTCCTAGGGATTTGCTTGTTTTTGGTGGTGGCTTTTGAGTTGCGCTCATTTCCTTTACAGTCAATGAACCAATGTTTCCAAACCTAGGGGTCACAAAGAATGGCAACAAGAACCAAATTGCAGTCAGCCCACATATGTACATACATGTTTCATACCCAGCCTCCATCTGCTTCTCCCCATGTCCACTGCCACAGCCCCCAGCTGGCCTCCCTGCTTCCAGTCTTTTCCAACCCCCACCCCTAGTTTCCTCTCCAAAATCTGGGAGAGCAGTCTTCCACCATGTAGAACAGTCATGGATAATGGGTTAAACTATATTTGAAACTGTTTACTGCCTTTAAATGACTTATTTTTATTGATAACAAAGCAAAAGACAAAAATTCCTAACTACACACCATCAATAACAAATTGATATTACCGAAAAGTAAAAAAAGAAGATATACCTAAAGCTGCTTAAGAGTTACCTTTGGAGAGAGGCTTGATAAGGAAGAAATTTGCTTGTGTTTGTTAAGAAAACCCATTCCCCACTTGTATCCTGTCCTCTGGCCTCTTCTGCTTGCATCCCACTGCCAGCCACAGGGGATTCCTACCACGCTGCCTCTACTACCATGTGCTGGGCAGTAAACATTTTACTGGGCTGGCTGCCTCAGACACACCTACCATTCTAAAGGTAACAGAAGTTTTAACTTTTTTCTTCTTTTATTGTTGGTTTGGGTAACAATGTTTATTTCTTCTGTAATAAGAAAAAAACCCTATTTCTAAGCGTTCTTTCACTATAACTTCCTAGAAGTTTCAGACTATTATATGATGTGGAAAACATCATATGCAGCTTTACACACAGTTTTAGAAAGAGAGATGCTGGAAGAGAACGGTCTCCATTACCTGGTTACGTAGATACTGTGCCATTTGTTGTCATCAATTGGGAAGTCTGGAAATTCCAACCGTGCTGCCCCGGAGCCCATATCCCAGAGGAAGGCCACTTTCCCTCGCCGCATCTCCACTGCCAGGAAATCAGGCTGGGTGCAGGGGCATGAGTTGGCATGAGTTTACAGGCCAGACGGCTTGCATGACCATTAAAACACTTTAAAGAATGAGTCCTGCCCCACTGGGGTGGCTCGGTGGTTGCGTGTCAACCCATAGACCAGGAGGTCACGGTTCAGTTCAGAGCACATGCCTGGGTTTCGGGCTTGATCCCCAGTAGAGGGTGTGCAGGAGGCAGCCAATCATTGATTCTCTCTCATCATTGATCTTTCTCTCTCTCCCTCTCCCTTCCTCTCTGAAATCAATAAAAATATATTTTGAAAAATAAAGAATGAGTTCCTACCGCATTTTTTCTACACATTCAAAAAAGAAAACATCTTGTTTTGTTTTTAATTCCCACCCCCGCCTCCCAGGAGCTGAAGCAGGACTCAGAGCACTGAGGGTGGTGGCCACCCAGGTCCATTAGCACCCCACCACCCTGCATTGCATGGCCCTCCACAATGCCTCCCATAAAATTCCCCAGGAAGACTCGTGTGTGTGTGTGTGTGTGTGATCACTAGGAGTCTCCAAGGAGCATGAGGGATGGTATCTTGTGTATCTGCCCAGTCTGAGAAGGGAATAAATGAATGTGAAATACGCAGTAAGAGCCATGAAATCCCACGTGTTTTGCACCCTAGCTCCTAAAAAGACATTTCTGGTAATATCTGGGCTTGCCAATATCTTCTGCCCTAACACAGACAAGGCTCCTGACCCATTTCCACCATACAGCCAGTTATCAATGGTCTTCATAGGGGACTTGCCCTCTGGGACCACTGGAATCTCATTGGGTGGAAGAGCCTGGGTGAAGCATGACCGTGGTGAAGCCTTAGGGTGCAGGCTTGCACTCCAGGTAACAACCCCCAAGGTTGACCTTATAGACCCAATGCTAAACTCAGTGGCTGCAGAGGTCACAGAAGGCATTACATAAAGTTTATCTAAGTCACGGCTTGTGATTAAGATTGCAGATGGAGACACTTTTCCTTCCTCAAAGTCACTTTCCCTCTCACAGATATTGAATTATGTAATTTATTTTTAATCTAATGCTACTGGTTTAGCAAAAGGTTAGTTCCCTTAGAAGAGTTAGTGATTTCACCAAGACCCTGTTGTTTTTTCATCAAAAAAGTATCAATTCAGAAAACATATGCATTCATAGGAGACTCGTTGCTTTCTTTGAGTCCATACTCACGCTGGTGCTGCTACCGAGGTAGAAGAGAAGGTTATCGGGTTCGCTCGTCTTAACATTTAGTGTTAAGGTGTTATAGTTGGTTGAAGAGATCGGAGGCTGGTAGGCCCGGATACAATCTCTGTCTGCAGATACAGCAACTTTAATCTGCAGAAGGAGAAAAAGTGCCCAGTCATTTAATGACACATCACATGGGCCGTGCGCCAGGAGTTCAGACGTGCTATTCCCAGGCAGACTGTCACTGTCAGGCAGGTGCCTCTCCTGACAATACATAATGCTTCAGAAGTGAGAAGTCAGGTGGCGGTGAAGAGAAATTTATCTGGTAAAGTATTTAAATATGAAAAAGTCAGTCATGGAGTTTTAACTTATGTAGAAAATCAACTCTTTCATATGAGATTTAATTCCTTAAAGATAAGGAGCTTATCCAAGTCATCTTGGAATCTTTAGTCCTGCCACAGAGAGCATATTTGATGATCACTTGTCGAATAAATGGAGGGATTATCTACTTAGTCTTTCAGCAAATATTTATAGAGCAAATATTACACATATTTCTCTAAGTAATTGTTTGCATATATAGCATACATTAACCTAAGTCTGTATTAACCAGAGCATTTGGAGCCATCTGCTGGGCTCACATTTATTTGGTGACTGTAACTAAAACAGGTGGAAGTCAGAGCTCATGTAAACCAACAGCCCTTTCCCACAGTGAGGTCATTTGTGGGGGGAGGGGTGTCAAAGGGCTGGGAACTCCTGTATCTTGGCTAGAAAACTTAGGTGGATAAGCATTAGACCAGAGGTCCCCAGTAGTGTGACAATTGACAGTCTCTCGAAGATCTTATTTCCCTGAAACGCCTCCCCTCAGGAGCACAGCAATGCCACATGCTATGGATGGGTGACTGGACAACATCTTCTCAGTGTGTGCTTCTCTGGGTGTCAAGTGTCTCGTAGATTTAGTGACCTGGATGTGTGCAGCATTTGTCCATATGCAAATCGTTAGGTCAGGCTCCTTGAGGATGGATTGTACTGCGCAAACATTCCGAAGAATACTCGGATTATTAAAACCACCTTGGTAAAATGATGGAAATAACACCATACGCCACCGATGAAATGCAGAGTGATGTTAACCCTTAGGCAACCATTAGCTAATAGTTATGAATCTATAAATCTAAGCTACAATTACAAATCTCCATAAAGACATGGAGATCTCTTTGCTAGCAACAG
Source organism: Myotis lucifugus (assembly GCF_000147115.1). Classification (NCBI taxonomy): domain Eukaryota; kingdom Metazoa; phylum Chordata; class Mammalia; order Chiroptera; family Vespertilionidae; genus Myotis; species Myotis lucifugus. The sequence goes on from NW_005871106.1 coordinate 3,073,926, forward strand.
ATTGAAACATGTATGAAAGCAGAAATTTAAAAAAATGAGACTAATTGAATATACTTAAGTAAATATACTTAAGACACTGTTGTGAGGAATCTGGTATTATTCGGAGCTGTCAGCAAACATTCCAGGGACCCGGTGAGACAGAAAGCCATTTCTACAGGAATTCTCTGGAACTTGGAGTTACCGAGAGTCTCAGCCAGGGGGGTACCGGATGACACTGGTAGCAACAGGGCCCCACACTCACCGAAGCTGCTTGTTTCCGGGCCTGGCTGATCAGCAGCTTAATTTCTGACAGGTTTCTGCTCAGGTTCTCTTCTAATCTCTTCAAAGGCTTCAACCGATCAAATAAAAGGTTGGCTTGTGTTTCCACATCTTTAACTTTTTTCCCAGCTAACAGACCTAACAAATACAAGGTAGCAAGAAAGTTGGGGTTGGGGTGACAGACACAGAGAAATGGACTGGTCATTACTAATGCACTGGATGAAACAGAATATCTTAATTATCAAATCCTTGACATTTTGGTACATATGTAAAAAATGCACCAGCTCCGTGCATTACCGTAGCCCTTCTCTTTCTTTATAAATGGAAATCCAGATGTTAGTGCATTTTCTTTCTTTTTTTTTTAGGAATGCTGTTTGTGAACAAGGCACCATTGTGCCCTTGGCAAGCTCAAAATTGCACAATGCAGACTTTCCTAATGGGAAGGGAGACCGAGACATACTGGTCATTGAGGAGTCCCGTAGAAGTTTGTTTGCTTCTTGTAAGGTGGCATTGACCTTGGACAGGTCTATCGATGTGTTCAGCAGCTTCTGACTCAGTCCCACCACATTCTTCAGCGTGCTCGCAGCACTCTGATTGGCAGATATGGCCAGCTCTTTGATTTTGGTTCCTTTGTCTCTGACACCTGAAATAAATTCATATGCAAGCATGCACACCATAAAACGGGGTTTCTTGTGTTTAATGGCAATATGAAGGTTGCTTGTCATATGTGCTACTGCTGTCTTTTAGGGATAAATGAAATAATTTTGGTAAAAGTTCTCTATTGAAATGTGATTTCAATACACATGAGATAACAAAAGCAGCTAATGGCCATGCTCAGGCTCTCACTTATTAAGAAACTAAGCTGCTTTATTTGGACTCTTTTCTATTATTCCCTTCTCATATCCATTAAATACCTCTTCAAATCATCCCATGTCTGGGTAAGAAGGTTTGGGGATTTAAATGTGTAGGTGGGATGAATGTGTCTCAGGCTAAAGGAAGTGGTATTTTTTCACAACATCAACTGGCTGCTAGATATAACACCAGAATACAGACTAAATGGGCACTTAAGATAAACTGGAATTTCATTTTTCTAGAAAAATCTGGGTGATAATTATTTTTAAAAGGCACTAGTATTCATTTTAAAAGTGTAAATCACAACCACAAATGGGACAAACATTAACACTAGGAGAAGCTGGATAAGGAATATACTGGTATTCTTTTTACAACTTTTCTGCAAATTTGAAATTGCTTCCAAACAAAAAGTTGTTTTAAAGTATTTAATCAACAAATACCATGTGTCCTCAAAAAGAGAGAGAGAGAAACATCCACATCAGAAAATGCCCTATTGATTTAAGGTAAGAAATTCAGAGTGCCCAAGCCCAGCTCCCCAAGGTGATTTAAGGTGAACCAGCAGATGGAAATTTAGAGATATTTGGGCAACTTGTAAGACTTAAAAAAAAAATCTTATTAAGAAAAAAAGAGGTTGAGGGAATGTAAATAGTGTACTACAGCACAATTAATTTGTATTACACTTTGTAAACTTACCTTATTTTAAATTTTAATGAATACTGCACTTGTAAACTGTCAATATTAAAGTGATCTATTTTAGAATGCTTCATTGCCTCATGAAAAAGATTTACCAAGCAAGACTTTTTAAATTTCTTACATTTATATGAAAGCAGGAACATTCCTGCTCCTGTACTTGCTGACTTCTTTGAATGACACTTTTTCAGTTAAGGCATGTGACAATTGCATTGTAAAAGCCAGCAATCGATATGGTAGCATAAAATCTCTAGTGCTTTTGTTTTTTATTATAATTCTGGTATTTCAGTTCAAGTATTCTGAACTTGTTAAAAAATAGTGATCTTCACTTCCAAATCATATTCCTCTGCAAGTAAAATCTATCAGTCCTGGGCTCATTTCCAGCAAGGGCTCTTCATCAAACTGGAGGCAGAACCTCCTCATATTCATGTGTAATGGCTTTGAAATAAGAAGACATTAATTAAATCAAGAACCCCCTTTCCACTTACCTTCCGGAATTGCTCTAAGTATTAAGAGTGATTCATTGGTCTGCCTAGTAATCTTATCAGCATTTTCTTGAAATGTCTTTGCCGTATTTTTCACTTCTCTCAGTTCCAATGTCATACCTATTTAAAGGGGGAAAGTGTTTCCTTTTAAGATGGCCTAATAAAAAGCTGCCTAGGTTTTCTTCATCACTTTGACCCTTTACGGATTGACAGCTTTCTACCGAGACCCTCCCCCATAAAAGCTTCTCCATTAAGACTTCAAGCCCCTGATTATAGAAATTGTGATTTTTAGCTTGCTTGGTCATTTCTCCTACTTTGCTTGTTGCTCTTCTCACTAATATTTCTTCTTAAATTGCATGTCTAATTTAATTAGAGCTCACCTTGAGGTGTTTCAATCACTCATCCTTAATTGGACTCATCAATTTCCTACCTACATCTAAATTGTGGCCACCTTTCTTCTCCGGGTTGTAAAACCCCAAACTGGGCTCCTGCCTGATTATCTCCCTCCCCATCTCCCACCTGCTTCCCTGGCCAGGACCCCTCTGCTTCCTACTCCCTTCTGACCCTCCCCCATCCCAGCAGGTGCTCAACTCAACCTCCTCCAAGTCTGATCAAAGCTGTTGGATCAAAGCTTCACTTTTAGCATTTCTGTTCAGAATACACAATCACATTGGATTCTGAGCACATGTTAAAAAATGAATTATTGATAAAATCCTTGATGAACATGATGGTTCTGCCTAAACTTTAATTGCAGGACATTCACTATTTCATGGCCTATGAAATACCTTTAGTTGTATAGACTGAAGCCATAGCCCATCAACATTGATGCTAGAGTTGGTGTTTAATGCTTTATGATTGAGAACTGCGTACTTTCTATATTTTGAGTTGACAATAAATTCTAAACTGCATGATTCACAGAGAAACAAAAAATATGCACATATCTACACCCTAAGGGAGAGACACAGTACAGGACATGGAGGTAGTCTAAAAGGGGGGTGAGCTGTTTATAGACCACTATTTACTCTATAGGAAAAGACTCGACATATTTTATCTATCTATATAAAAGCCTAAGCGACTGCCACAACCGAAAAACTGAACGGACGACCGAACAGACTGCGTGGGGCGACCAGGCCGACAGGGGGTTAGTGAGGGGCGACCAAATGACTGAGCAGCAGGCTGCGTGGGGTGCCCAGGCTGGCAGGGGGGTTAGCAAGGGGCGACCAAACGACTGAGCAGCAGGCTGTGTGGGGCGAACAGGTCAGCAGGAGGGACACTTGGGGGCAACCAGGCCGGCTGGGGGGGGTCAGTTAGATGCAATCAGGCTGGCAGGCAGAGGCAGTTAAGGGTGATCAGGCCAGCAAGGGGGGGCAGTTAGGGGTGACTAGGCCGGTGGGGGGGGCAGTGAGGGATGATCAGGTTGGCAGGCAGAGGCAGTTAGGGGTGATCAGGCTGGTAGGGGGGGCAGTTAGGGGCGATAAGGCAGGCAGGCAGGTGAACTGTCAGGAGCCTGCAGTCCAGGATTGTGAGAGGGATGTCCCACTGCCAGTTTGGGCCCAAACCGGCAGTCAGACATCCCCTGAGGGGTCCCGGATTGGAGAGGGTGCAGGCTGGGCTGAGGGGACTACTACCCCCTACCCGGTGCACGAATTTCCTGCAACGGGCCTCTAGTATATTAGAATATATTAAAGAGAAAAATACACTATCTTATATAAAACTTGCATGTTTCTCTTATACAACAGATTCCTGCTGCCATTTTATTATGGATATATCATTATGTTATTAGATAGCTCCTATATATGCAAATCATTGCTTACTGAAACTCTTAAGAAAAATGAAACTGCACAGGTATTTTCTGAAAAAAACTGACCTTGATGCTTTCTGCTCAGGCTCCTGCTTTCTTTTAGGAATTTGGAGCTGCGCTGGAGAGCTGCTTTCCCATTAGACTCCATGGCTTCTGGGAACTAGGAAACAGAACAATTCACGCGTGGTGACTGGAGGCCAGGGTGGGATCCTGATGGGGATGTGAAGGCAACTCTATCAGAATAGCCTCCCCTCTGGTTCCAAACAGGGAAGTCAACTAGATAACAGGCAGGGAGAGTTTAATTGTCCTAATGCCTGTTTAACATACATCCTAATAATGGGAGAAGAGAAAGACCACAAGCCATTTTTAAATATACAAAGACAAAAACACCCATTAAATAAAGATCTTCATCGCAGGTAAGACAAGATGCCTCAAAAATTGGCAGTTACAAAATAGTCACAGAGATGTATAATATAGCATAGGGAACATAGTTAATAATATTGTAATAAGTATTGTGCCAGTTGGGTACTAGACTTATTGGAGGGATCATTTCATAAGTTATATAAATATCTAACCACTATACTGTACACCCCAAATTAATATAACATTGAATGTCAACTGTGTTTTTTTAAAAAAATTAAAAAAGAGGCCTTGAGTAGGTATCATGAAGCATTACCATTTTTGTAATAAGAAATGGTGAGATTTTCCTCATCTTTACATCACTTAGTCCCTAGTCTTTATAAAGAAGTATTTATGACTTTAAGAATTAAACATACCACATAATGGCAGAAGCCATAAACAGATCCCATCAGAAAGCAGTGTTGACAAGCATACATTTAAGCCACCAAGTCTCTGCTCAAGCCTCTTAAGGAACGGTTTTCTAGAAAAGGAAGGCACCCACCGAAGCCCACATGGCTCTTCTTACCAGGCTCGCCTCCATCACAGTCCTGAGAGCACCTTTTGCCAGTTTTTCTGATTCTTCAATCAGGCTCCGAATGTTGGAATTAAAGAAGTATTTATGACTTTAAGAATTAAACATACCACATAATGCAGAAGCCATAAACAGATCCCACCAGAAAGCAGTGTTGACAAGCATACATTTAAGCCACCAAGTCTCTGCTCAAGCCTCTTAAGGAACAATCTCCCACAGTTTTCTAGAAAAGGAAGGCACCCACCAAAGCCCACACGGCTCTTCTTACCAGGCTTGCCTCCATCACAGTCCTGAGAGCATCTTTTGCCAGTTTTTCTGATTCTTCAATCAGGCTCCGAATATTGGAATGGATGTGGGTTGCGCTGGTTGCATTCAGGGACACAAATCTAACATTTCCAAGGCCACTATGAAATTAGCATATTTACAGGTGTTATGATAAACTAAAATTGGACTTCCCCACTATTCTTAAAAGCCTCTTAGCTTTCTTTCCCATTAGAGCAGTACCATCAACAAGGAATAACAACCTACGGATTCCCCTTCGACTCCAAAAGGAATCTTAAGAAGCAGTGACCACGGTATCACAACAACACTAAGAATGACTGTCTAATTAATACCCAAAGAAATGATGGCTGCTTCCCATCTTTTAACCATTCATCTGTTTCTTCCAGCTGCCCTCTTTTGATCTCTCTTCAAACCCCTGCATGTGTCTGGGATGCCATGGAGTCTTTGCATTTATTGTAATCTGTGCTGCTAGGCAATTTCTAATTTTCAAAAAGCTTTCCTAAGCATATGTAAGGCTGCTGAATCTTATTTCAAATGGTGTACACCAATTTGATGAAGTTCACTAGAGGTTTTGCAGGAAGATCAGATAGTATTTCAATCATCTGAACTTCACTCTTACAAATGGACAAATCACTTAGGAACTTGCCAACTGGTAATGGTGCAATTTCATCCAGCCACTCTATCTTGAAAATAAAATTTGACAATCGACACATCTTTGCCTGGTGTGTAACTCACTTCATTTTCTTCCCAAGGTTATTGAGTTGAGTGATTCCCAAACCAGACATCAGCAGTTATTACTTGTTACTACTTGATTGGCAAAATTTGGTGATTTATAAGTAAAAGATAATAATGTTATTTTATTTAACTTTATGTATCATACCAATTGCTTTTACTGCATATACTAAGTAATAACTGTTTTGTTCTAGCTATGTATGTAGTCAGAATTATGTTTTCTCTTTTGGGAAATGATGAAAGATGAAAAGAGAGACACTGAGTACCTAGTTCCATTTTCTATTACTGATTCCTGTGGCATCTGTAGGCAGTAGTGCTCAATGCAGCACATAATTTATGCAATATTCTATCTTATGTAGTTTTTTTATTGTCTTCATTGTGTGATCTAATATTTTAGGGCAGTTTCCTCAAATTGGAAATATATTTATTTTTCCCCTTCCACAAAACATACCCAACACACAAAAACACATATTCTCAGTGTGTCCAGACCATTTCCATCCATAATTTATAACAAATTTTAAATAAATAAATTTACCAATTAATTCAGACTATGGTGCAAATCACTGAAAGGCCTAAAACACTGGTTCCCTCATTTGCTGCTATTAGACCACCTGGGGATATTTTTAGAAAATAGGTCACAACCCAGATAAATTAAGTCACAATCTTTGAGTGGGGGCTGGGAGGACTAGGTTGGACAAAGGCATCAGTTTGTTTGTTTTTAAATCCTCACCTGAGGATATGTTCTTATTGATTTTAGAGAGAGAGGAGGGAGATAAAGAGAGAGAGGGTGGTAGAAATATCGATGTGATAGAATCATCCATCAGTTGCCTCCTATGCCTCCACTGGGTATTGAACCAACCTTTTGGTATATGGGATGACATCCAACCAACTGAGCCACCCAGCCAGGGCAAGGCATCAGTATCTTTGAAGTTCCCCAGGTTATTCTGATGTGCAGACAAGTTTGGGAACCACTAGCCTAACACTGTACTTCTCATTTAAAGACACTTTTAACAAGTGAGGACATATACCCAAAAATATAAGTTTAAGTTATTATAATGCTATGGTAGACCTTCAGGCAGTAGAAAATAATCAGAGGTGGTATAACACTTCTACAGGTCCAGTGTGGGCAACCACAGCCTCCATCACTGCATAAAGCCAGACAAAGGATAAGCTCCAAAAAGGTAAGAGATGTAAAGAAGTTAATATCTTTGTTCTGTCCACATATAACTGAACAAAGCCCTGAGCACTTAGTAGATGCGGAACAAGGTCTTGATGGCTTGATATTGTAGCACTAGAGGCCTGGTGCACAAAATTCATGCATGGGAGGGAGGGTCCCCTCGGCCCAGCCTGCACCCTCTCCAATTCAGGACCCTTCGGGGGATGTCTGACTGCAGGTTTAGGCCCGATCCCAGGGATCGGGCCTAAA
>NW_005871106.1:3081674-3148603 GCF_000147115.1 Myotis lucifugus
ATTGATGGTCAACCATGTTATCTGACATGGAGAAAATCCCCCTTGCCATGTAAACAAAACAGGAATCTTCATTTTTAGACAAAAAATGAAGAGTGACTTAACATTGTGATCAAAACAGTCATCCTTATTCTCTTTGATCCATGGATCACAACCTCTGGAATTCCTGCAAAATGTGGTCTCACCTGTCCAGAGCCCCTGCTAGTTCCTGGAGCTCAGCTGCATGACCCTCAGCTCTGTAGACAAGGTCAAGCGCTCTTCGTTTGGACATCTGCATGACCAGGTCATCCACGTGGTGCCTGATTTTGGCAGTCCACCAAAGCAGCTCATCCCGGTGATGCTCTAATTGCTACATAGATAAATCAATACTGTGAATATATAGGCAGCTATTCAGCAATGTGTGTGTGCATATTTTTGATTTGGAAACTACTAGTATATTGTGGCTGTGCTGAGTAGAAACTTACTGCTAGCGCACTTTGTGCAGCCTTTGCACGTGCTGTGGCAGCATCCAGCAATCTTCTTCCTTTGGCGATTAGCACTGAGGTCAAGTTTTGTTCTTCTCGAACACGCAGCTTTTTATCCTGTAGCAAAAATCACCTTTAAGGATGCTTCATTAAGCAAGTCAGCTTCCGAACACTGGGGCCTGACACTATGTGTTGAGGTAGTGTTAGGGGGCTCATCTTTTAAAAAGCTGAAATTCGTATTATTTACATGGGAGAATTTGGTTACTAGCTTTAACTGAGGAGAGAGCTGTTAAGACTCACATTGAATTCTCGCAGGCTGGCCTTGATAATGAGCAGGAGGCGGCTGCTTTCCTGCGTCTTTGCCTCCGCTTCCCTCACCAGGTCTTCTGCTGCCTGCAGTTCACTGTTGTGTTTTGAAAGGAGGCTGCTTGCTGCTTCTTTTATTACCTTCAACTCTTCCTGTGGCTTCTGGTAATTTTTCTGAATTTGTGACAATAAATCTTCAGCAGCCCTGACAAATATAGATGGTTCACATAGTAAGTCAATGAATGACAAAGCCTCTATCATTGAAATGATAGCAGAGGGATTTTTACACTTCCGTGCCTAGTTTTATAGTGTGCAGTAAGGGTAACAGTGGGCAGAAGGCTGTCCTTCAAAGGGCCTGCTTGCAAGGTCTGTAAAATGTTCCCATTGTTCTCTACCTGATGCCAGTGGCTCACGGCTTCCACTGTCTGTGCAAACAATGTGGTTTATGCTGAACACCTGCTTTCCCTCTGGAACTGTGGAATTTGGGCACATGCTGGGCAGAGGGTGCCCACAGGACTGCCCCCCAGTAAAAACCACGAATGCTGAACTCTAGTGGGCTTCCCTGGGCAGAAATGTCACCATGTGCTGCTGCACTTTCATAGCCAAGGGAAGAGTACGCACTGTGCTCCCTCAAGGAAAGGAAGCCTGAATGGACACCTCAAGGTGCCCCCGTGTCTTTTTCCCCAACCCACCTGTGCCTCCTTAATACGTTGCCATAGGTATATGGGCCATGAGCACAACTCTACGCTGAGTCCTGATATTCCCGGTGAAACTGAATGTGACGGTGCTTTAGGGGACCCTGACACAGGCATGATAAGCAACTGATTTGTGTGCTAAATATTCCCAACAATAGGATTGCCATAGTTCAGCACAAATTACCAATTTTCTAAGGATTATCATTAGAAAAAGCTGATAAATTCCTAAAATAATCCACAAAATTTGAAATAGCATAAGAACAAGGATTATCCATAGAAAATAAGAAAGTGGAGATCAGAGAACACATTTTAAACTTTAATATTTTAAAATAAAAAGGTCTTTTTAATAATAATTTAAATTAGCAAATTAAAAAGAAAGATAACAGCGATCTCAAGAATAACTTTGTTCTAAATAACACACACAAGACCAACAATGACACAGAAAGGGTGGCCACAGGGCCTAACAGGCGAGGAGAGTCGGGGGCACTGAGGGCGTCAGGGGGGAGAGGGGCCCTGCCTTCTCCCCTTCCTCTCAAAGCTCTTCAGCAAATGGACTTTTCGTAATTAGACTACGAAATCCTAGTGGGGAAAAAAGATCTCTATTGTTCTCCTTTGTGTCCCCAAGTCCTAGCACAATATCTGCCACTGGGGGCTCATTTTGCTGAATGAACAAGTGAGCTGACTGTGGAAGGGTAATAGTGGGAGAGGATGGCCCCACAAAATGACTCCCATGGATCTCCAGGGAATCTCCATTTCTAATAAGTGTCCATCAACTCTTAAGTGTGGCCGAGGGAGGGAGCAACTGAGAGCCCAGGATGAGTGGGAAACGGATGGGTGGGGGGACTTTGGTTAGTGGAAAGGGGGTGGGGCTGGAATCAAATATATGACATTTCTAGTTCATCTGGGAGGCAGCGGGGAGCTAAGGAAGGGTAGGAAGCAGAGAATAGCACAGCTGAGCCTGGGGTAGCCACCTTAAGAATGGATGGGTCCTGGGAAGAGGAACATGGAGGTGTCAGCCTCTTTCCTGCCGGTGCTTCTTCCTGCCATGCATGTCAGGTGAGGGAAGATGTGGGTGAAAGGTCGGGGTCAAGGCAACATGATTAACCTAGTGTAAATGTAGCAGCATGGTCGCATGGTCTCTGACTTAACGGCCCAATTCCACCCATTGTCTTTAGGGGACTGGGTCTCAGATGTACTTCCTTCTGTTTGGGGTTGGAAAACAACAGGGTTCACAGTCACTCAGACGTAGGTTTGTGGTCAGGGTCCAGACTATCCTGGAGGTTGAACAGTGGGCAAGTTACTTGCAGTCTCTGAGTCTCAGTCTCCCCAGCTGGATGCTCCCCTTCCCCATGAGGCGGCTGAGAGGATCACAGGACAGAACATGAGACAAGAGGCTCGCACCCTCCTGCGAGGAGGAGGGGCTCCACAGAAGGCAGACCCCTTCCCCACCTCCTGGCCCTGGCCTCCTCCAATCTCCCCGCGAGGCATTTAGTTCCCAGGTCTCTCTAGTTCTCCAAATCCCACCCGATGCTTAAAATCATATTCAATAATGAATAAAGGTGTAAGCTTAATTCTCCAGGGTGTTGCCAGTAGAAGTGTACATTGTTTTAAGTACTCTTTTAGGAAATAATTTGGAAATGCAACTCAGGAATCATCAACATGCAAATTCATTGGCTAAATGATTTCACTTCTTAATATCCACCCTAGTAATATAATAATGTGAAATATAGAAAAATATTTTTGTCTACGATATCCATCACAACATTATTTAAAATAGAAAACTAGATTAAAAATAGTTTAAATGTAACAGTATAGAGAATGGAGTTTTGTGTAACTATTTAAGCCAGTGTTTACGATATTTATCACAACCCTGGAAAAAAGATAGCTTGTGCTATATTACATCAAGTAATAACTGTGTGAAAATACTAAGAAAAATGCCTGAAAGGAAATTACAAGTTCCTAGTGACCATGTCTAACAATCCTTTGTGATCTGTCATTTCACACTGAGGTTTTCAATTAGAGTTTGCATAGCTAAGCTGAATTATTTTGGCATAACATCCATCTATCTTAGAGTTTACAGCACAGGTAGTAGCCGCTGACTAATTTTCTTCCATGATAACTGATTGCATTATACTTGATCTTCAACAAATACAGTACCATGTTGCTGAAGAGACAGAGAGAAACAAAACCCAAGGCATACCAGCACAAACACAGAGCTATTGGCAGTGATTACAATTTTCTCTATTTGGAGGGCGTGGCGGGGTCTCTTCATTTACATAACAATAGGGCCCCTCTTTTCTCTGGTGACATTTCTTCCACAGTGAGAGCTTTCCTTCTTTTACCTCCTCCCACATGCCTTTCCCCCCTCCATACTGAGGTTCTTTCCTCTAATTGGCTATGTCGTGAATGGCAGCACTTAGAGACTTACTTCAGTTCAAGGGTAGCATTTTGGTGCAACTGCATAAAATGCCTTTTCTGTAAGGTTTCTAGAAAAAACGTCATGTTCTTTTGCATATTCTGAAGAGTGGAACTGGGTAGCTGGAAATCTTCATCCAAGGTCTGATTTAGAGTTGTTGCCTTTTCAATAATTTCTATGGAGAAAATTTATCAATCATTTAATAAGTCTCTTAAAAGTGGACAGCACTAAACTGGAAGAACTTAGGCATTTCTTCAGTGAGGCCGCTCTGTTCAGCTGAACTGGTTGAACCTCAAATCTAGGCCAGGCCGGCTGTACATCCCAACACACTCTGGACATCCCCTATCAAAACACTCATGGGGGCCCTGGCTGGGTAGCTCAGTTGGTTAGAGCACTGTCCCGATACATTAAGGTTGCGGTTCGATCCCCAGTCAGGGCACATAAAAGAAGCTACCAGTGAATGCATAAATAAGTGGAACAGCCGAAACCGGTTTGGCTCAGTGGATAGAGCGTCGGCCTGCGGACTGAAAGGTCCCAGGTTCGATTCCGGTCAAGGGCATGTACCTGGGTTGCGGGCACATCCCCAGTAGGAGATGTGCAGGAGGCAGCTGATCGATGTTTCTCTCTCATCGATGTTTCTAACTCTCTATCTCTCTCCCTTCCTCTCTGTAAAAAATCAATAAAATATATTAAAAAAAATAAGTGGAACAATAAATCGATGTTTCTCTCTCTCTCCCTTCCTCTCTCTCTCAAATGTCAATAAGATAAAAATTGAAAAACACACACATACACACTCATGGACTTGGGATTACTGTTTATTTAATGTTAGTTTTCCCTAGTGCCCTTACTCTCTGTAAGGCAGGGGGCTATGGCCACTGTTACCTCAGCATTTCCTGCACTGGACACAGACATTTGCACATAAAAGCTGTTCAACAAGTATTCACTGCATGAATGAATCACCAATACTTGATACTACCCTTCTTATTAAGCATATTATTTATTCTAATAATCTTCTGATCTTTTGCCCTATAAAGTCTGATCTGCACTGGATTCTGTACTTACTCCTTACCGGTATGTCCTTACACAATAATCCAAAAAGAAAAGCAAGAATATATTTCTTGTGGCTAGAAAACTGAAAAAAGCAACCTAAAAGCCAGATCAGACGGGACATCCCAATCGAGCAGTGAGTAAATTACTCAAATATTGTGGCTGCACTCTGGGACCACACTGAAGCTCCACATCACACCGGCTCCTATTGTGGGCAAAGGAATGGTGTCGAGAGTTAGCTCAGCGACTCACATGGTATTGCTGCCTTGACATCCATTTTCTGTGGCCAAGAGGCCTGCAGTGACCTTAAACTGACACTTGCCCCCTCATACAAGCATGTGCCCTAGACAGTAGCCACAGGGTCAGAAGCTAATGTAAGTTCCTATGGTGACAGCCCCTGTGATCAACAGTCTCCCCTGCCTCCCAGAGCCTTCCCCTGTGTGCCCCAAGGATAACACCCCTGTGGAGCTCACCAAAAGTCTGCTTTTTTGGTTTGGGCCTTAGCTCAGGAACCCCAAAGCACTGCACCCACAGAACCAGATAAAACAGGTGCCAGGTTCTGTCTCTCTGTCTGCATCCCTGCCTTGCCTTCCCATGTGGCCCCTTGAGGCATGCTGGGTACTTTCTCCAGGACCTGTGAGTAAAAACTCCTCTATTCCATTTTCTCCTACGGTCTATTGTTGGACCTTGCTTGGCTCATAGTCTGGCACCCTGTGCACCACTTAGCAAGTCTTAATTTGGGAAATTCATAACAGATGGGAAGGCACCACATCTACTTGATACTTAGGATGTAAGTGTAGCACATCACATAGAAAATAAAAAAGGAAGCATGCATTTTTTTAAAAGATAAAACTCTCAATGAAAGACCATGATCTGGACACATCAGGATCCCCAGTCCTTGGCTCTAGCAGTTGAGCGCAAGTAACACACATCTATTCATATGTTGTATAGAGTGAATGGGACTTTTCCTTGCAATGAGCATAGACTCCCCAGGCTAGACACTGACCACACTACCTTGAATGCTTATCTTCAATTTCTCAGTAAATGTCATGAGATCTTGACTCTCGTTGAGGAGTCTTTCAGTCGCCCTGGCCACATGTTGGCTACTTGCTAACACTCTACTGAGCTGATAGAAAATAAAGGTCTCAGGTTAGTCTGACTTGAGTAATATGAAGCTTTGATGTTCAAGTAGTCTCTTTTAAATAACAAAATATATTCCAGAATATAAGTATTTACACTACCATATAAACCAAGGTTGATATTTTGGGATTGGAAATTAAGTGGTTAATGAAATAATTTACTGCTACCTTTGTATGAGAAAAGATGACATATTTTCAAAAGCAGCCTAAGTGGTTATTATACCACAGATTCTCCCAGAGTCTCTACTATGAAGATTCGATATTCACCTTATGACCAAGTATACAGAAGGAGAAAGAAAAATCTTAACCAATTTTTACTGACCGTGAGAACTTAGTCAAGGAGTTAAGAACATGGAGTCAGATAAACCAGGTTTTAGGCCCAGTTCTGCCAACCTGGAGACCTAGACTAACATCTTCTAGCCTCATCGATAACCTGGGTAATAACAGCACTGACCTCATGGACTTTATGAAGATGAAATTTGATGATGTATGTAAAGCTGGCAGCCCAGGGGCTGAGACTTACTGGTAGCTGTCCTCAGCTGCTGTTTTGTTTTGTTGTTTGTTTTTTTTTGTAAAAGGAAAGGTTGTAATTTCCAGGAATGTAAAGTAACTCAGACTAGGTCTAAAAGTGTTATATAGTCAAAATCCAAAGAGAATCCTCTTTAATGAATAGAGAGAATTTATTTAAGCAGCTTATCATTTCCTACCAAATGTTTGCTCACTGAGGTACATAGAGCCCACACTTAAGCCTTAAACTCGCCCCAAATCATTACTAATTTTAAATTGACAGGAGCCAAGCTAATACTTATTTTTAGGGTGCACACCACTATGTATGTGTGTAGATGTTGAGAGACATAGATACATCTATGTATAGATACACTATTATATACATATCTAAGTATACACACATACATATGCACGTGCACATAAAATTCGTAAGTGAAAATTATAAATTTGGCAATAGGCCCCCTCGCCATCTGTGAATGAGGAAATTCCATTCATCTGACATGGGATAAACAGACTACATTCCCTGCTGACTTCAGAGCGAGCTCACTTGCCATTCAAAGTCCGAAAATCAGAAGCACATGGCCTAAAGTCCAAAGGGTGTACGAACACCACACAACCAGCGCCAGGCTATGCTGGCTCTGCCCAGCGAATTGCAGCAAGTGGTCCTGGTGTTGGGGAAGTGCCTCAGCACCGTGCTCACCACGTGCTTAGTTAATGCAGCCAATTTAGGAGAAGGAAGAAACCTCAGGGACCTTTCAATCCCACCCACCCCTTGATTCATAGGAGAAAATGATGCTCAAATGGAAAGGTGACTGCCCAACGGCTCCCTCAGCAGAGGTGACAATAGAAATTAAGCCAGGAGCCTTCCCCACGAACACATTTCTGCCAAGGTTAAAACCGATTTGATCATAAATTCCCTGGAGCACAGCTCCTGAGAGGCAGAGGCTGCCCTGACCTAACTGGAACCTTCGAGACCGCCCCAATGCAATTGCTCATAAATGCTGGGTGGGAAGTGAGCCCTTTGTGTGAAGAATTTACCTCCCTTTGCAGGTCATCTGTTTGTTCTGTAACACCTTCAAGTTGAAGTTTTACCAGCCCCTGTTGTGTATTTCCTTTTAATAAAGACTCCTACAAAGAATGAAGAGAACAAATCACAATGCTTCAAAATAAATGTTCTGATTCACTGGTTATCAACTATTTTGTTCACAGAAATAAATTCTTCTTTCCTTGAAATTGCATTAAAAAATAAAATGAATCACATTTACGTAAGTTTTGATTATAGCAACATGCTCCCATCTGCCACCTTTTGCATAATATTCCCCATACATGCCTGGCCGGTGTGGCTCAGTCATTGAATGTCGATCTATGAACCATAAGGTCACGGTTCAATTCTCGGTCAGAGTACATGCCAGGGTTGTGGGCTCGATCCCCAGTGTGGGGCAGGCAGGAGGCAGTCAATGATTCTCTCTCATCATTGATCTCTCTCTCACTCTCTTTCTCTCTCTCTCTTCCTTCCTCTCTGAAGTCAATTTTATATATATATATATAATATTTCCCATACATACTAGTATATGAATTTAAAGTATGTTGTATTGTGCAGAATCCATTACTCCTGCTATTCTTGGGTAAGTCTGGCTTAATTTCATTAGAGTTACATCAATTTTAACCATAATTGCTAACACTTTTAAAATTTCACTTTAAAAACTTATTAGGCTTAAAGAAAAAAAACTTATTAGGCGAAAATACAAAAGTATTAAGTAAGTCTTCATAATCACTAACAATTAGTGCTTAATTTATGCCAACTGTCTTCTAATTTTTTACTTGCATGATTGTATTTAAACCTTATAACAACCCTATAAAATGGCTATATTATTATTCGGGGGGGGGGGGGCGGGGATAATTAAGTGACTTGGCCAAGGTTGCTGTGTAGATAACAATGAAAACAGTAAACAGTTAAGAGTTTACATTCTTAATCTAGTGCATAATTTAGATAAACATAAAAAGTTATTTAAAGGAATTGGCAAGTGGTTTAAATGGGAGCAAATCATTCAAACATAGTTAAAATTGACATATTCATAGATAGAAGGTAGGCTGACAGCTGGTGGCAGGGACTGGGGGTGAGAGAAGAGATTGAGAAAAAAAGAGAGAGAGAAAACTCATGGACATTGACAATGGTGTGGTGATTTCTGGGGTAGAGGGGGTGGGGAAAGGTAGAGGAGGGTATGGGGGAATAAATGGTGAACATACAATACAATGTACAGATGATGTTGTGGAATTGTGCTTCTGAAACCTGTATAATTTTATTAACCAGTGTCACCACAATAAAGTCAATAAAAAGAAAAAAATACTTAAAATTTAAGGCAAGAATTTATCTCACTTGATAAATTTAAAATATAGTTATATGCCTGGGGCCCCTAGTGATAAAAAAAAAATAGTATTGGCAGATTGTGTCTATGGTGAGTGGAAAAAAATTTCATATTTCCTGGTTTTTATTTTAAAAATGAACACACACACACACACACAGGCACACTTGCCTAAGGAAATGTCTAATCTAAGAAAAGCTTTTAACTAAAAAAGACAGTCAGGAATGACTATCCTTGACACAGTGAATTAATTATCTCAAATTCTAATGTATAGGTTTTAAGGAAAATTAAGAATAATATTTTTTCCAATTAGCATTAAAAATACTAGAGTAGAATGCTGTCAACTGAGTCTATTTCTAACCACCACCACCACCACCACCACCCCGCCTTTTTGGGACCCAGATCCTATTTGACTAAACATAAAACGGTGATATGCCCACAGAGATTTTTATATAATCTTCCAGGTTAAAAAAAAACTTTTGCGCCTAAAACTCAAGTTAAGAATAATACATTTACAGAACATAGTTATCTTCAGCAGATTCCAACATTAAAGAAGATACCACCTCAATTTATTTCCTGTATTTGTATTAGGACAGCTATTTTCAAATAGCCCAAGGTTTGTCTTAAAGAGGCACAAGTGCAATTTGCCTTATTCGAAAGGTGAAGAACGACCGTGAGGTAGAATTTATGAAAAGGCATCTAATGAATAACTCATAAACAATTAAGGGGTCCTACAGTAAAACAAGTTAGTGTTGGATAATAAGGTCTCTGGTCACGTTCAAGGGAAGGCTGGACACCTCCCAGCAGTACACATCATGAATAAGGAAGCAGAGGGGACAGACAGAATGACTCCTACTGTCCAGCCCAACTCCATATCTCTCAATGATGCATCTCTGTATTCCCAGTACCTACCCGGAGATATTTGGTTGTATTTTCCAGGTTTGACAAAATTCCATATGGGACAGGAATAATGCTGGTGAGGTTCACAGAAAGACTGGTATCACCAATATTGTCTAAGTCATCCAGCAGCACACCTACACATTCATCATCACAAGCTAAAAGAAAAAGAAAGTTAAATTAATGCAAAATGGTCTGCACATTTTCCCTTGGGTGTGCATTAGCCATTTTACAATAACAACATAAAGTCATAATAAGGGCAAAGCATACGACAAGGCTCCCAGGAACGGAATCTCACACGATGGGAGGCAAGCAGAGAACACAAGTCCCTATCCTCAGATGGTGACTCCAAGACTCAGATCAGAGAAGTGACTTCCCCAGTCACACAGGAAGCAACAACTGATCCGAGTGGGTCCCAGGTCGGGTGCACGTTGTGTCAACAGCTCCGACCTTTGCAGTGCATCTGCTCATTCGGGACTTGGACCAATGGCAACGAATTTCGAATGTGTTTCCTTGCAGCGCCTGGTCTGTCATTTCCTGAGATAGTTTGCAAACACACCTTCAGCAAATTCAAGAGAAGGAGACTGGGGAAAATAATGGATGTGTTTTTCCTTAAAACAAATACATAAACAAAAGCTCTTGAATGCCATGATCCTGACATTACTTCCCCTCCATCTTCCCCATGAACCACTGAGAAGACATTTGTAGATGAGCACTCATGTACTTGCTACTAAAATAAATCAGGACTGGAAAAAAAAGCCCACAGCAGCCAAGAGCTGAAGCCATCAGTGAAATCTGAGTAACACAAATGACAACCCACAAAGGTGTTCTCTCTCTGCGCTGACACTTGGCTCCATTAAAGGGATATTAATGCAGATAAACTATGAAGCTGGAATTACTGTGCTGCTTAGAGTGCTAGAGAGATAAATGCTGCTACCCTAGAACCTTCTGCCTCGGCTCCAAACGCACTATGAAAAGTTCAGTTTGGCAGAATACATAGCAATCCTTGCTTAGTTAAAATAGGACTTTCTCCTGCTGATGCCATAGGGCGCAGTAATAGAAAAACAACAGGAAAAACAGTTGAGAGGAAAAACCACCTTTAAACAGTTAGGAAGGAAAATACCCACAAACACAATTGCTTTCCACCAGAATGTGCCTGGGTTCACAGTCCTCGCATCGGAGCCCCGCGGCCCCCGGCCTGCAGACGCACTGCCCAGTCCTGCGGTCACAGTCCCGGTGAACAGAGCCATGCGGGCTGCAATCACACCTCTGGCAGGTGCTGCCTGGCATTCCAGGGTTCCCATGATAGCCCGAGGAGCACCTAGGGAAAGGAGAATATGCAGTTACAGACAACAGTATCAGTGCCAGTAAGATAATATAGCAACCATTTCTGCCAAGTGAAGTGCAAAGAACACAGTCCCACTTACCTCATTCTACATTTTATATCCTAAAAGGAGGATGAGATAGTCATAGAAGGTGCATTTACTTACCTTAATACAAGATTTGTTTTGGAATATCAATCATGCACAACCAAACTGATACTCTCAAATCACTTTAGTAAATATGTCCTACAATATCAAGCAGCAGATGTGCCTTGCAATTTCCATGCCATCACGCCACAACATACCTCTCACAATATTGCCCTTCGTAGCCCCGCACACAGGCGTCACAGCGGAAATCGTGGTCACCTTCCAAGACACAAGTCGGACTAAAACTGAGAGAAAAACAATGGTTTTTGAATTTTCAGATATACAATTTCAACTCTTGCTTGTGGTACTTGTTCATTACTCTTAGGGTACAAGACACTGTCCTGAAAATTAAGTGATTACAGTGCACAGTTAGACAAGGTTTTTAGGACTTAAAATATATTGAGCAAAAATATATTGGGGAAAATAAACATGTAACCAGTACTTGTGCACCTCTTGTATCCAAAAGACACTCATTAGACACCTGTCCAGTGACAACCATGTGAGGGGAAGGAGGCAGATCTTACAGATTTTCCCTGATTAGTCACCAAACAAGAAAGCTTCCCAGGTGAAGGGTCTTGTTCTGAGATTTAGGTGAAGAATTATGTGACTTATTAGATGAAAAGGTGATTACAGAGAGCTGTACGTGATGACTATGAGTAAGCATGAAAACCAGCAGAGAGAAGAGAGTGGGACAAATGCTGGTGAATATAATGGGCTACAATGACAGGCAAGTAGGAAAAGGTGGGGCAAAGAAGAGTGAAGAGTGGGGGTGGAATTTGAAAATAAATGGACCTAAAGGTAGGGACTCGTGTGAAGGACAATTTGAAGCAAAATGATAGAGCTCCTCAGAGTTTAATATCCACTCTGATAATGGATCCCCCTCAGTCATGGACTTCTGCTTTTGGCTTATTCCTTCCTTTCTTTACAACCACTGCCTCCACATTTTAAATTACCAATACACCATGTGCCATCTAGAGGCTCAGATGGGTACTGCAAACCATTGAAGAAAACCACCTGGGCAGTTAAGAGAAATTCCAAGAATGAGTTACAAGATTCTCTATCAGCCCTACTTCACGTTTGAATTTTTTTCTCCTTAAACAGCAAAGGGACAGACTTCAGTGGAAACATAAAATGTGTAGAAAACAAAGCATGCATTTTAGGGCCCTTCAGGTACATAGCACATTATAAATGTCCACAGGCTCTTCCTAGCAGTGTAAACTTTAATTCATTATCATAGGCCCTGGGGATGGTCAGAACCTTTTTTGACTGAAAAAGTAAAATATTCAAACATTACAGAAATATGGGAAGTAGAAAGGTGATATATTCTTCCAAACATTTCTCTGGGCATATACAGCCATGGAGCTATGGATATGAATATACATATGAATGTAAACTTTTTCCAAAATAGCATCACATTATATAGTCACAATTAAATAATTAATTGGCCATTTCTCCAATTTTGTACATATAGATATACCTCATTCTTTTCTCAGTGTTTGTATAATATTTCACTCTAGGTATGTACCACAATGTCTATCCATCCCCTAGAGACAGGTATTTCAGTTCCTCCCCAGTTTCTCATGAGTATAAGCAATGATGAAATGTATCCATCTTTACACACACATGCAAGTATTTCTATAGTTTAGATTACAGGAGTGGAATTGAGTCAAATTTTATATACAGATTTAATACAAAACATTAATGCTAACAATAAATTTTAGGATGCTTGGTAGTTTACAAGGGAAGTGTACACAGTGCCTCTCCTTTTGTATCCACTGTCAAGCATCGCTTTCTTGGAGATAATAGAAGATAGAAGATTCAAACAAATATTGAAAAAAAAACTTCATTTTAGTATACTAAATGTGTATATTTGATTTGTGTTCAAGGCTGTGTCAAATATTTTAAGCAATGATGAAATGATATTTATGAATTACAATTTTCATTAAAGCCAAAGAGGACACACAGATATTCCAACTTCCACTTAAAATCTCTGATTCTTTTTGGTGTGCAGATAGATAATTCTACACAATCACCATGAGTGCCAGGGAAAACCTGGCCCCACTTTCATCACTATGTAGCATTTCTGCATTTCATCAATCATCACCAAATATAAATTTCTAAACCTGTTCCCTTACACTAAACAGGAACAGAATTCCTTATGTCATTATTCATAAAATTAACCATAATTCACCTCTAGGCACACTGGATAAATAGGTCGGAGGCTAAAATTGGTCTTAAAAAAACAAAACAAAACACACACACTAAAAGAAACCCCAACAACCTGAAAGTCCTTTCTTTAATTGGTTCCATTTTCACACCCCAATACCAACACAGATACTTTGCTTTTGAAAAGATTCTCTTCAAGTGCTTGTGAGAATGTAACACTTTTTCTAAAATTAGCCATTCTCAACACATGGAAAATATTAATTAAAACAGACATGTACAGACCCTGGAAACTGGGGCTGAAAACAGAATCACCCCCAGCTTCGGTGGGGCAGGTGTGCAGTGCATCTGCACAAGCTCACCTGGCAGGGCCGCTGTGAGGACAGGTGCACAGAGAGCAGTCGGTGGCTGAGCCCGTCACCTTCCCATAGTACCCGGGAGCGCACACATCACAGTGGTCACCAGACGTGTTATCGCCGCAGTTCTGGGGCCCCATGTTTAAGAAGAGGGAAAATGGAAAGTTGTTAGAAATCATCCTTATCTGGTAACAGCTAAGCATCACCACGTTTCACGTCAGTTTATTTTTTAATTCTTAGGGAAGGGAGTCTTTTCTTCAAGTTTGTTAAATCATGGAAACATTGCCAGCTCTGTGGCCTTCTTTCATTAGAAAACTATACTTATCCAATACAGCCTATAAATTACTAATACATTCTTCTTATGGAAAATATCCACAGAGCAGCTAGCTTTTGATCCTTAAAATTTGAATCTAAAATATATAGAGATTTAAAGTGATCTGAAGCACACTGGCTTTGCACATGCTTGGGGTTCAATGATCACATGTAGGGAGTTGAAAGATCAGAGTGAATGAATAAATGACGTGGGAAACAGACAGTGAGGGAAGAAAACGCAGGGTTTAGAGCTGCACCAATAGACTCCTGCAATAACAAAATCATTTCTAGTTAAAATTTATGTCATCATTTGGACCTAAAAGTAGGCTATTAAAAAAATTAAGCTAAAAGACCAAGCAGTTCTTGACATTGAATCCAACACAAAACCTGCTTTTGTTTGGCCTTGGGCGCTGGACTGGGCCTGACGCAGTGACAGAAGCTACTGAGAAAATGCACTACCTCAGGCTTTATAGTGGGAAGCAAGAGATGATGTAGAGAGAAACCTTTTTTTATGTTTGAAAAACTTTTACATTTTTCTTATTAAAAATGATTCCAATATTTTTCGTTTAAAAATTGTATCCCTACTTTACCTAATGAAAATAGATTTTATTGGGACCCAGTTGGTCCCTAAAACTGGAATCTGTTTAGAAGTAAAATTTGCAACCACTCTCTTAAAAAGAAAATGTGTTTAAAAGTTGTATATATATATATATATACATATATATATATATATATATTTAGAAGCCCAGTGCATGAAATTCGTGCACTCGGGGGGTGGGGTCCCTCAGCCCAGCCTGTGCCCACTTGCAGTCCACAGTCCGGGAGGCTCCAGAAGGGAGCGGGCCTAAGCAGTCAGTCAGACATCCTTAGTGCTGGAGCTTCTCCCGCCACCACCGCTGCACTCGCCAGCCGTGAGCCTGGCTTCTGGCTGAGTGGCACTCCCCCTGTGGGAGCGCACTGACCACCAGGGGGCAGCTCCTGCATTGAGCGTCTGCCCCCTGGTGGTCAGTGTGCATCATAGCGACCAATTGTTCTGTCATTAGGTCGATTTGCATATTAGCCTTTTATTATTTAGGATACATGTATGTATATAGGTAGATATAGATATAGATATAGATATAGATATAGATATAGATATGGATATATAGATGCTATAGATATAGATATAGATATATAGATATAGATATAGAGAGATATAGATATATAGATATATAGATATATAGGTATAGATATGGCTGTTAAAGAATAAATATTAGATGGTGAACAGGACTGAAGCAGACTTTTTGGTTTTTGATTGGTAATACCAACTCCAACATTAAAAGCTCCCCCTAACATATGAGCTCCCTGGTTTTCAAGATTCTAGAAAATCAAAGACAAGCTGCCCCAAAGAATGGCAAGCAAATAAGAACCTGTTCATGTGAACTGACACGTGGGATGAGTTGGTTGCTATGGGAAATGCACAGAGAATCTGTCAATTTTTCAACTGGAAAAAGGCTGAGTCCTATCTCTTGGAAGAGGGTAGCTGGGGAGAGGGACCCCCAGGGTATCTCTCTGCTCTTTGGTTTCCCCACCCGCTTTCAGGTCACATTTCTGATCAATCTCTTCTATGATAATACCAAAGGCCCAGTGACATGAAGAGGGAGGAACATCCTACGTGCTGGGTGAAAAAATCAAATCCAAAAGGTCTTGATGCCCACCTATACTCTCACAAATGCCTAGGGAGTGCTTAAGAGACTTTGTCAAATGGAAATGAATGGTTGTACTGCACCACAAGAGAGGTCTCACAGATAAGACTGAAGAGGAAGGTAAGGTCCCAAGTTCAAAGAGCAAGGCCTCAGGTGCTGAACTTGTGGAAAGAATGTAAGCATCTTAGTGTCTGGTCCATTTGGGACGGGCAGCAGTGACGGCATTGGGCCCTGAGCATGCTTTCAGTCAGATGCTGGCCTCACACCTCAGAATGGTGAATGGACTCAGAACCATCACAGGTGACCTGCATGTGCATGTACCCTGAGGGTGTCTGACTGAGAGGGCTGAATACTCAGAGCCTGTGGACACGTGAAAGAAGAGTCTTGTCAAATGTTTTTGCCAATTACTTGTTAAGATACTGCCACTTTTCATGACCAAATTTGACCTAGTGGCTTGTCTCCATGACTCCAAATATTAAAACTACCAACGGGCAGATGATCCAAGGGCACCAGTCCCAGGAGCAATCAGGGTTGCCCAAAGATGAGCTGAGCGGTTGTGGGAGTGAGCTGGAGGTGTGTAAATATACATTAAGTAACCGCTTGGCATGGATATTCTAGTTTAGTCTTAAGATCTGATGGGACTCTGACAAAAACAGGTCTGTTGCAGCTCTGAACTTCCAAGCTCTAAGCCCAGACACTATTTTCTGTTAGAGTAGGTTTGGGTTACAGTAATTAGCAATGCCTTGTAGGGACAAGGATAGAACACAGATCTTCCATAAAAAAGGGGGAAGAGCAAGAAGCAAAATGTGTTCTGCTCAACACCGTGATTTATAATTAGATTTATAATCTTTTGTCCAGTCTTCTGGCATTATGCATGTCCACTGTGGTGTTACTGCAAAATTAACAGGCCCAGGAGGTCTTCTAGGGTTCCAGGTCACATCTGGCCAACCATTCCCCAGGCAGGGAACTGTCTGGAAGCTATCCATCATGGTTTATGCTGGGAAGACTCTGCCACAATCTTTCATGTTCTTTCCTAGTACAAATCAACAAGTCAGCTGAAGATCTTGGAACTTTGTTCTGGTGAACTCAGGCCAGGAAAGGCAAGGTCATAATTTAGTGTCCTGGGAGTATCTAATCTTGTTAAATGCAGTCTGAAAGAACTGATCAACTTGTTAAACTGTTCATGTGACCTTCGTCCCTATGATTGGCCAAGGGACCTTCCCACTTAATTACATCTCACTTTATGTTGCCTGAAATCAATTCTCCTTAAATCCTCAGATGATATTTCCCCCTTTTCTCTATTAGCACTCCCTTTTGCCTGGAGCATGAGCTGATTAGAATGAATAAATTTTTCTTAATAGTGTTGCAGCTATTTGCATCCTCATTAAGTCCATTTTACCTTGGATGACTGGAATAATTCTTTAATTCCACATATATAATGGGGTTAGCAAAGGTTAACACATATCTTTTAATTGAGAAAAACCATGAAGTACTTCAGTTTCTAAATTCACCTATGCACTGCTGTAATTTAGCAATTTCCCTTGTAGAAACTGCTTTTAAATTCCACATATGAAAGATGCTTCTCAATAAAAGAAGAGGAAGGCAGATCTAGTGTGACTGAAGGCCAGTTGGTCTTCATTCCTCTGGGCCACACCCAGGACCCCTAATGCTTCCAGTGTGTCTCTCTTGGCAGGCAGTCCATTTTTCTTCAGTAAGTTATTTTACATGCGGCAAAAATTTATACAATTTACCAATGTTTCCACATGTTATTATAAAGGATGAGGTTTCAGGAGTAGAAAAAGAATATCGTATTATTCTATGTTATCAATAAGGCCGTGACAACTTAAGCAAAATCATGAGCACAAGAGTTCATGCTCAATTAGGGCCACAAGATTTCTTTCTGGGTCTTGTGGTCCTTTACAATGATCAGAGTTCTCCTCATGTCCCTGAGACCAATCTTGGTCTCTAGGGGAAGGTGTCTAAGACAGCCACAAGAATAAATTTTTTTTACAAATGCAAAAAGAGTACAGAGAAATACATTTTAAACATTGGCATTAACTTATTTTAATACTTCCAGGTGACTCCTCAATTTTTTTTTTAAATATGTTTTTATTGATTTTAGAGAGGAAGGGAAAGGGATAGAAAGACACATCGATCAGCTGCCTCCTGTAGCTGATTGAGCACACAACCCGGGCATGTGCCCTGACCAGGAATTGAACTGGTGACTTCTTGGTTCATGGGTTGATGCTCAACCACTGAGACACATGGCTGAGCTGACTCTTCAAATTCTATGATGTAAAGTTCTCATCTACTGTGACTATAACCACCAGCATCGTTAAGTATAAGCAAGGCCCACTTAACCAATTCCCAAATTGATGCCTGCAAACAAATTCAAGGAAGCAAAATTTTTAAAGAATTTCCATTAGCAATCTCAGGCCACTTAGTTAAAACCTTTCTGAAGAAAACATGTGTGTATCTTACATTTCACTAAATGTAAGCTCTCTCTAAACCAAGGGACTGGTGTGACTTTGAACCGGGAATTTCAATGCTCACTGCCTACCTTGATTCTAACCTTCAAGCAAGCACCCACCCAAACATACCAGACACTTCCCCGTTTCAGGGTCACAGGTGTCGCTGTGGTTGTTACAGCTGCAGGGCACACAAGGTGCAAGCAGAAGGCGAGGTCCCCTGTCACCACCTTCCAGAAGCTTCCCTCTGTAGTAACCAGGTGCACAGTACTGAGGGTATGCAAAAGGGAAGAAAATGAATAAAAATCCGATTTTAAATTGGGCAAAAAGTTTGAGTAGGCATTTCTCCAAAGACATACAAATGGAAATGAACACATGAGAAGAAGCTCAACATTACAAATCACTAGGGAAGTGCAAATCAAAACCATAATGACACACCACCTCACACCATTAAGATGGCTACTATACTAGTAACACAACAACAAAAACACAGACAAAAACCCGTGTTGATGAGGAAGTGGAGAAACTGGAACGTGTGCTTTGCCAGAGGGAACATAAAATGATGGAGTACTATGGAGAGCAGTATGGTAGCTCCTCAAAACTTAAAAACAGAACTACCACATGACCTAGCAATTCGACTGAAAAGCTAGGTTTGGAACTGAAAGCAGGGTTTAGAAAGATATTTGTATGCCCATGTTCATAGCAGCATTGTTCACAATAGCCAAAAGGTGAAACAACCTATGTATCTTATTGATGGATGCATGGATAGACAGAGTACATATTTTTCAACCTTAAAATGAAGCACATCCAGATACATTGTACGGCATGAATTAACCTTGAATACATTATGCTAAGTAAATGAGCCAGTCATAAAAAGACAAATACTGTCTTCCACTCATGTGAGGCACTTAGAGTAGTCACATTCATAGATAGAGAAAATAGAGTGGTGGTTGCCAAGGACTGGCAAGAGGGGAATGGGAGTTAGTGTCTAATGAGCACAGAGTTTTAGTTTTGCCAGGTGGATAATTCTAAAGATTGGCTGTACATCACTGTGAGTGTACTTAACCTCACAAAACTTGAAAATGGTTAAAACATGTTTATACACATTTTACCACATTAAAAAAATTAAGGGAAAACTAATATAATATGATACGCATACGTTCTGTTCATCACTTGGAGCTGCTATAACAAGCATATTTCAACCCAAAACCAGGACATGGACCTGCATCCCAGTCTCCCCACCTGACATGAGAATCCAGCAGTGCCAGGAGGGCAGAGACACTTCTCCAACAGCGAGGCCGCCTCCCTCCCCGGGGGCAGCTCATCAGCCTTTCTGCCGACCTCCAGGGAAATGTTTGAAATCCTAGGAAATGGTTGTGTTTACAAGGATGAGAGAAAACACCAATTTTTAGAAAGACACTTCCTAGAAACAGCGCAGTAGGTAATGAAATTTGCACATATATTATAGCCGCACTTTCCTCAGGATTACAAAGGAAATGTGTGAAAGCACATTCATACTGTCCTTACACAGTGAAGGTTCTCAGGCCACATTTTAGACTTAAAATAGTGTTACTGCTCTGGCTGGGCAGCTCAGTTCATTGGAGCGTCTCCCATACACCAAAAGGTTTGGGGTTCGATTCCCAGTCAGGACACAAACTTAGGTTGTAGGTTCAATCCCTAGTCAGGGTGCATATGGGAGGCAACAGATTGATGTTTCTCCCTCTCCCTCTCCCTCTCCCTTCCTCTCTGAAATCAATGAAAACATGTCCTCGAGTGAGGATAAAAAAAAATAGTGTTACAGAAAATATACTTGAAAGACCTCCTGAAGTCCAGTTTGGCCAAAAGTTAGTGGCCTCCTTTACAGGTTAAGTGAGCAGGTGACAGCATCCTTGATACTTACAAAGAAATGAGCATTGAGGTTTAAAGGCAGAAAATAGCAGAACTTAAAAATATTTGTTTACATTTTTCCTCATCTAAGATATTACCATTATGTACTTATATTTTATACCCACATTAGTATGAGAGATAAATACTCTATGTCATTTTTCATACATTTCACACTAATATTACAATTTAATAAGGTTTTGGTGGAGAAAGAAATACATATATTAATAAATATAGGAGGTAATGGGGGTGAAGTGAATCAAATCTCATCAAACCCCTTCACTTTGCTTTCACATAAGAAAAATATTTTTAAATTCTAGAAGTTTCCACATACCTGCTTTGCTGTAGCCCTTGACCATAAGATGCTTTGATGAGAATGTACTCAATGTTGCTAAGAACAGACATAAAATCTGAGCGTGTAACAGGCTTTTCAGAAACAGAATTAAAGTATTTCCAATAATTCTGTGGATGGGAAACACATTCAATGAAAAATTCAGAATACAAATTCTCAGAAGCACACAAACTTACAAAGAAAGTGATTCTTTTACAAATTTATCCAGAAATGAGCCCAGTTCTGTGCATGCCACTAAGTTTAATTAAGGAAGACCTCCTGTCACCTCCCAGGGGGCAGCAGTGCCAGTCTCCTGTATCCACACACATCACCCGTGGCAGCCACACAGTGGCCGGTCAGTCAGTATCTCCCTGTGAATGAATACACTGCCCAGATTCAAGCAAGTCCAAAGACTTCCTACCATTATGTCCACACAGCCAGAGAGTTGTGTACTAAGATCAAGGATTTAAATGCAATTCCCACTAAATTAACATAAGCCTTACATCAGTGTCTTGAGAATAGGAATTTGAGTCATTTTTAGAAATCTTGCTAAACCCATTGGAATTTTGATGCCAGGCTCTCTGAGCTCACTCTCTTACTAGCAGCTTACTGACATCATTATAACCACAGCAAAGCTCACGCCTTTGAGGGGCTTATATGAAAAGAGCACATGGTCACCTCTTTCATTTCAGCTTCTTGCTCTTGCCTCACTCCGTTCTCCGGTGCGGGTGCATCCATGTAGATGACTTGCTTTCTGGTCCGGCCTCCTCTGATGAGCACTTGAGGCTCAAGGTTGAAGGTGCCCATGCCATTGGAGGAATAGAAGGCCACGCTGTACTTCAGTTTGCCCCCATAGGCCAGGAGCTATCAAATAGTAAATGATTGCTTACTTCACTGACACAGCATTGATTTAAAAATATTTCATTACAAGCCTGCTGCATTTTGGAAATCTTGCATCTTAAAAATACATCACATGGGTAGACTATGCTGTCTAGAATTTGCTTTCCTCTAATTCTACTTAATTACAGATTAAGTTCACTTAAGCTATAGTCTTTTCTTTGTTAAGTGATTTTTATAAAGTTTTAAAAAATTAAGTTTATTGGGGTAAACTGGTTAATAACATTATATAATTTTCAGGTGTCAACATTATAATTCAACAACTGTGCATGCTTTTGTGTGCCCCCACCCAAAGGCTAGCTTCCTTCCTTTACTATATAATATTTGACCCCTTTACCCACTTCACCCTCCCTTCACCCCTTCTACACTCTTATGTGGACTATAGTACAGTTGTTTTTTTAACCACTTTATTGAGGCACAATTGGCTGTAAAAAGCTGTATATATTTAATGTATATAACTTGATGAGTTTGGGGATAAGTATACACCTGTGAAACCATCACCCCCATCACAATCACATCCATCACCTTCCACAGCATCCTCTTGATGACACTGACAACGGTAAATTCCAAAATAACAATCAACGTAGCAATGGTCCCAATTATTTTCAAGCTCCTTTGAATTACAAATTACCTATCTCCGTAGGCTCACTGGATGTATATTTGCACATTTTAACCATCAGGGTGAATTCACATACAGATTCCAATGTTTATATAAACAAAAATGCAAGTAATGCCTTCAATGTTCTTTCCTCCAAACTGGACGATTTCTGAGAAAGACCTTGTAGGCATAGCAGCCAGGCTTGTATTGAGCTTATATCAGTAAAAACAATAAATATTTTTTGAATGACTGCTTTAAAAGAAAAAGAGATTATGATTTGAATTTTTAAAAGACTAGAAAATTAACTCATACAGTTAGGAGGATTTGTATAAGTGTTAGACTTTTCCATCCCCACTTGGAAGAGGAAATTAATAATCTCTTCAGTGAAGGATAGGCCGGCACAGTCTGTAGTGATTCAAATGACACCGGTATCCCCGGGAGCATGCACGGCTCTCGGCTGGGTGTGGGCCTCACCTGGGTCTCCCTGGAACTGCTCCGGCAGCCGCCAGTAAAACGGCTCTGCGTGGACGTGCCGCCTGACGGTCACAGCGTCCAGGAGCACGTCAGGGGCCTGGTAATACACCCCCTGGGTCGTGCCCCGGAGGTTACTCTGAGAAACCACTCGCAGAAGAGGCTGATCTGAGCCCAGCGTTATCTAGTCATGGAAGGGAGGGAAAATGCACTTGAGAACACGACTTAACTCCATACCTTTGATTTGTCAGATTCTGCCACTATTTCCCAGACATGATAGCTTCATTATTAAAACCCGAATAATGAAGACTTTTCCTTTAATCTTAAACTTCTGGATTAAAATGACCAGAAAGTGTTTTAAGCATTTAGGGTCAAACTGTTGCTATATGGGGACAATGCTCAGTTGTATAGAGACCTTTGAGATGTTGCGGTTTCTCTCCTCTCCACCTAAAGCTTTTGATAGATCAGCTAAGGAGCAACACGGAATGCTTTAAGTTCCAGCTCCATATATTTCTTTGGACAGCAGAAGCAGAATTCTGATTCATAAGAAACCCAAATTAGTGTCTCAGTGTTTCTGATGCCATAAAAGCAAAATTTAATGTAAGAACTTGAACTTTCTCCTTAGCCCCACCCGAATCCCAAGGGTTCAGGCTTAAAAACAGAACATGTTAACTGCATGTCTAACTTACCAGTGTCCTCACATAACCCTCCAGCTCCGAGCAGAGCTGTGACAGCCCAAAGCAGAAGCACGGGGTGCAGCCCCGAGGGTTGTCAGCATGGAGAGCAAAGGTACCGGCCCGACACTCATTGCATTGAAGGCCAAGGACATTTTCCTAAAGGGGAAGAAATATTAGACTCATTTTTACCTGAAAAAATATACGATTTCTGAAGAAACAGACATGAAATAAACCAAATCATCTAAATAATTTTGGATCAACAAACATCTCTGAACTAGCTGTTCCTTAACCTCTCTGAGGATTAGTTCTCTCAAAAACTCAATCAGTGACTCCCAAACATAGCTGATGACCAGAATCGTCTTGCACACTTTAGAAAAATACAGAATCCCTGATGAGAGCCTCCTGGAGGGGACCCAGAATCCTTCTGGAGGTCCCAGGTGACTCTGATGATGGGTCAGGTTGGAGAAGCATGAACCAGGTCCCGCCTATTCAGACCATGTATAATGAGAACTGCTGTCACGAATAGGGAGGCTAAAGGTATTCACGGATGTTTTCATTACTCCCTGGCCACAGTACGTATATGAGTTTTCCCTGCCTCATCCCCAGTCACTAATCACCACTACAGTTTAGCTTCCATCACACCAGACCCAGAGAAGGACCAGAGAAGGTGGCCAATGACCTCCTTATAACAAAGCCCTTTGGGAAAACTAATGGAAATAAGCATGAGGTTGAAATCTTACCTCCTGGGAAAATAAGAAACACGAATTCCCTTTAGTCTTCTAGCACATACAAAGAATTAATTACTTACCAGCTCTAAAATCACAAGTCTTCTTAACCCTGTGTATCTATTTTACCTGTATGTCCAAGACAAATCAGCTACTCAGCCAACTGAAGCACATGATAGAAAACTCAGTGTTTCTCAAATCAGTTTCATCGTCTGACTTGTAATAATCAGTAAAGAGCCGGTTTAAGAAACCATTCATAGTTCTAGAAGAGTATACACAGACTTACTCAGACCTAGAAGGTAGCGTGGACTCATTAGGAGAAGCCTAAAGCCTAGTGCTTAGTTAAAAGCCCAAAAGTCATAATGAGGAGAGAGAGGAAGAAAGTGGGGTGCCAAGGACCCATACCTTGCAAGAACAGGTACCAGTTCCCTGTGCACAGCTGCACAGACCCTGTTCCTCATCACAGGTGTCCACCATGGTCCCTCTCAGGTCACAGTCACAGGCCACACAGTCTGGAAAGTCTCGGAAGCCCAGGGCGCACTGATGGCAGCTCGGCCCACCAAAGACAGGCTTACACTGGCAATGGCCAGTGAGCACCTCGCATTGATGACTGGCTGACCCTTCACTACTGCAATTGCAGGCCTGAAAGAAAAAGCTTAAGTCAATAAAAAGGCAGCTTCTACATTTTCATGTGCACACACTGGGATTACAGGAAAACCCTAAATGTGGGGAAATCATACAAATGAATGGTCCCTCTCGATGTTGCCACATGGATTCACTTCCCCACATGCCAGCAGGAGGCAGGGACTGCATTGCTGGACATCTGTGCATTTTTGTGGCACAGGCACATGGGACCAAGGCTGTGACCAGAAATTCAATCTGCTTAAT
The DNA here is from genome assembly GCF_000147115.1 of Myotis lucifugus. NCBI lineage: Eukaryota > Metazoa > Chordata > Mammalia > Chiroptera > Vespertilionidae > Myotis > Myotis lucifugus. The sequence continues at coordinate 3,106,430 of NW_005871106.1, forward strand.
ACAGCCAAACAGTTCAGCAACATTCTTTTAGAAGCCAAGTGATTTTTCCATTTTCAAAACACAAACTATATCTAAGTTTAACTGAAGAAAGTTACGTAGAAAATTGGAACCCTGCCCAGCCAGCATAGCTCAGTGGTTGAGTGCTAACCTATGAACCAGGATGTCATGGTTCAATTGCCTGGGTAGTGGACTCGATCCCCAGTATGGGGCATGCAGGAGGCAGCTGATCGATGATTCTCTCTCATCATTGATGTTTCTACCTCTCTCTCCCTTTCCCTTTCTCTCTGAAATCAATAAAAATATATATTTTTTCAAAAAGCAAATTGGAAACCTGGAAGACTAGACATAAGCCCCCCAGTAAAGTGAGTTACGCCCTTATCCTGAAAGGTAGCATACATTGCAGAGTATATTTTAAAGGCACTAAAATAAATTTTTTATCTTTTAGCCATCAATCCCACAGCTAGATTCTTGAAGAAAATTTAGAATAATGTATTTTAAGGGTGCAGCTTTTTTCACTTTGATTCCTATAATCCACACTGGATTTTAAATATAGCTATTCCACAGGTGAAAAATCAAGCTAATAGATAAAAGAAGAGGAATGAAACTTGCTACAGCAAAGTAGTTCTCAGGTAAGAAGATGCAGAGGTCAGAGCACACACCTGGCATCCGAGCTCCAGGTCATAGCCCCAGTATCCGTCCTCACATTCTTCACATCTCACGCCTCGAGTGTGAGGAGGGCAGACACACTCCCCTGATTCTGGGTCACATGTATTCTGAGTGTGAGCGCAGTCACAGGCTACGGCAAAGACAGATGGTGATGTTTCAGGGCAACTGAAGGGGTAAGAGCTGGTGCTACAAGTTACTCCCTTTTATTAATAATCCAAAAGAGACCACATGATTCCCAAGACCCCTTTGTGTCTCATGGGAAGTGATGGCTCCTCCCAGTCAGGAGATGCTGCTGGAGGACATGTAATCAGGACACAGTAGGAGAAAGAAAAGACTGGACCAGGGTGGGAGGGGGGTGAGGGGGAAGATAGAGCTGGTATTTAGCAAGCATGTTCTGTATGCCAAATGCTGTGTTACAGACTATGTACAACTTTAAAAATAACTCCTGGATGGAGACTATACTTAGCTTCTCCATTTTACAAAGGAGGAAACTAAAGCTAAGCCAAGCTAAGTAATTAATCTAAGCTCACACAATTAGTAGGACCTGACCAAAGGTTATGGATGTACCCAGAATAGGCAAACAGAGAAGAGGTATGAAATCCTACATGTTCAAAAGAGAAAGAGTATAGGCTCTTCACAGACTTAGGAGTCGAAGAAGGGCCCAAAGAAAAGTCTGGGGAATACGATACTGTCTCAATGAATTCAAAAGCTTACGTGTACAGCCACCGTCCTGGAATGCGTAGAAGCCACGCGCACACCTGTCGCACCGTTTCCCAGCTACGCCCGGCACACAGTGACACTGGCCTTCCTCTGTGCAGTCGTCCGACAGGGAGCCTGACGGGCTGCAGTTACAGGGCAGGCAGCCGAGCCCCGTGTCCAACCCGTAATAGCCATGCTGTTTCACAGAAGGGGCAGAAATGTGGAGGCAAACATGTTTTAACAAGGGACTGACAGTATTAGAATGTTTTCCAAATCAAACATAGCATGTTTCATAGAATCATAAAGTGTCGTGACCTCATTCTTTTGTAAACTGTATACACCCTCCCTAGATAGGGATGCACAGCACAACCAGTCATGTTGGGGCCTTAGCTCTAACCAGCAGTCACGGATTCACTGTGTTTGAACCAAGGTCAAGGTGTCAATTAGAGACACCCTGACAGATACTTTAATTGCATGCAATGACCGGCAGGCATCTTACCAAGCACTGGTCACACTGCTGTCCGGTCACACGTGCTCGGCAGCTGCACAGCCCAGTCTCAGGATGGCAGACGTCAGAGAGGGAGCCCTTCGCATGGCATTCACAGGCTGGCGCACACAAACATACTGCTCATTTCCCGTACGGTTACAGTAAGATCCCACAGTCCCCACAGGAAAACTTGTAAACATTCTCATTTCAGGTCACAAAACTTAAAAAAAAATACATACATAACTTTGCAATAACTTTAAATATTTAGTATTTTTCTAAAGAGTAAGCAAAAATAAGGTTGGTAGAAGAAATCATCACAGAGAAAAAAACTACTGAAGCTATTAAGATAATAATTAGCAAACTAACTTGACCAATTTCATCAATTCCTTGAAATTTTAAAAATGAACCACTAATGTATATCCACAAAGTTTCATTAAAAAATATGCAATGAAGATTTCAAAATCAACTTCACCATTTGCTCTCATTCCAATTATATCTATTTTAAAGCTCAGATATGCCAATCTAGATAAATATGATATTCCATAATTTAATGAAAAATATTCCCCTGTTCTAACTCATGAGTCATTTGTAGTTCTAATATACTTACCTTCAGGCCAGACTTTTCCATCTTATCTACAATTACAATGTTGATGAGACAGCTACAAAATCCCCACCTTTTTAAAGTGATACAATTTAATGGGTCCATGAAATGTTTAATTGATATTCATTCCACAGTTGTCAATATGCTCTTTACTTAAAATGTTTGATAAGCTCACTGACAAAATATCCCAGGGACATGTACTATTTATGAATACTTGGATTCAGCAAATGCACCACCTCTGTCATATGGTACAGTGATGTGAAGAAGAAAAGAAAAACTGGGAATATCTTAAGCGCAGGCACACCCATGTGGCAGCACACTGAAGTGGAAGGCAGAGCCCTGAGACATGGGAGTTGGAAGGTGGGAGGTCAGAGGAAGGTGGGATTTGCCTCCTTGACTATGGCCAACCACCAGGCCCCCCTGTCACTGGAGGTTTGCTCTGGTGTAAGTGGGATGCTAACAGCTCCTGGGAGGTCTGTGAAGTGCTGTGGGCCCCATTCAGGGCTGCCCATTCCTGCTCTGTCCATTCCTGTAGCCAAACTGTGAACGCGCCACTAACTCTTTCTATTAAACAAGCCCTTTTATTTCCTGCATTTCTGCTGCTTTCCCTTCTAGGACCTTGCAGACTCTGGAAAGACTGTCCTTTCCAGGGCTTGTCAATTCCTAGAGACAGTAAACAGCTACAACACCTTCCACATGCACGCCAGCCAATCCAGAGCCCACACTGCCTTCATTACTGGGCTCAGGTTCATTTGGGCTCTCACATCCCACTGTCCGCCTGCCCTAATCACCCCAGGGCCATGCCTGAGATAGCTAGGGGCAGCCCCTATGCCCCAAAGCCTGCTGAAATCATTGAAACCAACCAACTCTAAACCTGTTTACCCTGCCCCACCCTTTCCTCCTGTGGAAACCACAAGAAAGGCTCTAGCCCACATGTCCCCTCCTGACCAACCGGGGTGCTTCCCACATGGCAACCCCCATGCTGGCCTCTGTGAGTAACAAACTATGTCCTCAATGCTAGTTGTCTCAGATCTGCTGGCCTTACCATACCTAAATAATAATAAAACCTGTATTTCAAACATTGCTCAGCGTCCAACCATCCTCAACGGTGTCCCACTGAAAACACACACACACACACACACACACACACACACACACACACACTCCCTTAACTTTCTCTCCAAGGTTCCATCTCCCTGATGCCTATCCTCTCCCTCCCTTCTCCTTAGCAGGCTCTGTCCTGGCACCTTATCTGCTAAAACAACTCCTCCCAAAGCCTCCAGGGACTTCCCAAGTGCAAGTTCAGTGAGCAGATTCTCAGTCTTCATCTTGCCGTACCTTTCTTCGGGCTGGGACCCTCTGACCACTCTCTCTTTTGAACCTTTCTTAGCAAGGTTTCTGGACACCCACTCGTTGGTTTCTCCTTGTTTTTCCCTCTGCGTCTCCCCCTCTGTGTCTCACATACCGCTTCCCCTTCCTCTGGGGAAAATTCAAAGTTCACTCCGAGTATGAGCATCACAAAATATTGATGATGATGATAACAAATCATATTTATCACACTATGGGCCAGTCAGTTTGTGCCTGTCAGATTCCAGGCAATATTTCATTTAACCTTTGTAACAAACTGAGGAGGAAAGCACTATAATTTTCTGCATGAAATCTAAACCTTAGAAAGATATGAAACTTGCCATAGGTCACACAACTTCGACATCCTTCTATAACAATTATAATACCAATTATTAATTTAAAAATTGTTCATGTTATAAATAATGCTAATTTAAAATAGTTGCCAATTATAATAGCTATCATTTATTTAATGTCTAGAATTTCAAATTTGTTATCCCTTTGACTTCTCAGAAAGATCTTAATATACATATATGTATATATATAGTATATATATTATATATGATTACCTCCATTTTATGTATAAGAAAATAGTGGCTCAGAGGGGTTAACACATTTGCCTGAGGCTATACAGTTGGTCAGTAATCAACCCTGGACTCTACCCTACATTAGTCAGACTCTAAAGCCTAAGAGCGCCCCATAGGTGCTTCTCTACACCATCATGTGTAGCTCCCCAAGAGACTTGAATCATAAATTCCCAGCTCCTATCACAGTACTTAGAAATGTAGGAAATAAAAAGTGCCTGGGAAGTAATAGATACTTAATAAATGGCCAAGATGAAAAGAAACATCATGAGAACTGTAAAAGCATTCCATAAACTTTGAAGCTTTATAAAAATACAAGTTATCAATGTATCTATATGATTAGATTGATGTGATAAACAATCATATGGTAAGCTATGAAGGTGGCCACACTGCTGAAGATCAGGTTGATTGGCCCAGGGCTATAAAACCTTGTTGTTCTGTGGATGTGTGCCTATAAAAATATTTTTCTGTATCTCTAGCACCATCTTGTGTCTCTGCATTGTAATAGCATAGTAGGCCTTCCGCATTTATAGAAAAATTATCCAAAAAAATTTTATAATTGACATTTTAGATCTTTCACTCTTTCAAGAACTGTGCAAAAAATAAAAATCTGAGAGCTGTCTTGGCTTTTGGGCTTTAATTCTGTCATTCGGGACACAGGAAAATCTACTTTTCCTCAATGAGTGATTCTACCTGATCCATAATTTCAAGGACCTAAGCAGAACCCTGCAGGGCAATGTGGGATGGCTGGGTCAGGCACAGACCGCTAAGACATGCCAGTTTCCAGGGCTAGCATCTCCCTACTTCCCACGCCACAGCTGGAATCCCATCTGCTTCACGAAACCCCTTAGCATCTCCCTCACAAACGTGACAGGCTTTGAGCATCACTCCTGCTTCATCTCAGTCCCTGGGAGTGGTGCCCAGCACTTTGTGAAGTCCCACTTTCTCCTCACCCGGAAGCATGCATCTTTTCCAGGCCATCTGACCTTCAAGTGGAGTAACTGAACAAACTACCGTAAGGACGGCTCAGGTATTGGGTCTATATCCAGCATTAACACAAGAACCACTCAGATAAAGCTACCTCGGCACTTTTTGACACCTGTAAGTAAATGGATGGAGACTTCACAGGGTCATGAGTAATGGACTGACTTCACGGCCCAGACGCTCACCTCGGCAATTTTTAGCAGTCACAGCGTCTCCGTAGAACCCGTCAGCACACCTCTCACAGTGGGCGCCATCCGTGTTCCCAATGCACCGCAGACATTCTCCAGTGACAGAGTCACAGTGCCCGGCCTCCAAGGGGTCGACATTCCCGCTGCAGTTGCAGGGAACACAGGATTCCCCGGGCACTGTTGGGTTTCCGTAGTAACCGTCTGCACATCTGCATAAAACATCAAAAGAGGGATCCAAATAAATTCCATTTCTCTTGACATTACCCCACCATCCAGGCGTTCTCTGAATGGTCAATCAATCAGACTGACTCCGGTTACATAAGATTTACTGTGAAAGGAATGCAACTCCAAGTTCAGGCATTCACAGATTTCCTTCACTCATTTATGGCTCCCAAATGAGCCATAAATCCAAGGGAATGTGCGCCTGGCCCCAGCACTCAGGGATGTCACCCTCTCCTACGGACTGTAACCAGACTCTGCACCGAGACTTACAGGTGGGAACAGACAACATTGACCTTCAGGCTCCAGCAGACAGCTATTAATCACACCACCACCCCCATGGAATTATTCAGGGTAATGGGATCTTTAAATGTGTGAACAGTAAATACTGACCCCTCAGTGGTTCCCATTGTTATTCATGAGAACTCAGATTAGCTCAAGGAGCTCAAAAAATTCCCAGGAGGTTTCAACATTAATTTTTAGTCGATAGACTGGCTTTTCTCTATGATTACATGAAATGACAATTACATACCAAAACTCTAAAACCACACTTAACTACACATTTAACAATAAACACACAGAAATTATATTCAAAGAAATTTTCAATGCAACTTTTGGAAACGGTTGAGCGATACAGTGTACCTCTCGCACCAAGTCCCTGAGTATCCCCGGGCACACTGGTCACACACCACTTCATCTCCATCGTCCAGGTGGCACGTGGGGCTGAAACTGTCAACACATTAGAAGTGAATGCAATTTCCCAGTGGGTTGTGTAGAATTTCTAAATAGTTTACGTGCTTAATTTCTACCACTCCTGTCCTTACAAACTTTAATTGAGTCCTCAAACTTTAGCCCAGATCCTGAGGCCCCTGGTCTTAGTCAAGCCTATGAGCACCAGATCCTCACACCTGCTCACCCCTCAACCCAGAGTGCACTTCTCCCCCTCCCTGCCTGGATTCACCCAGTTGAACCCCAATGCTCAGCTGTCACCTCCTCCAGGAGGCCTGCTCTGAGTTCCTCTCCTCTGGGTTCCCTGGCGTGGTCTGCCTGCCTCAGAGCCGAGTCCACACAGGCCATGAGTGAGCTGGCTTACACACTTCAGTAATCACATTTCCCAAAGGACCCCTCTGCTGATCCAGGTCCCTTCAAACTAGTCCTGAGTCTTGGGGAGGCCTGTGAAGGGGGGTTTAGGGGTGGATAAGAGTCCCTCACAATTTCATCCCAGTAGCCCTGGTTGTATCTGTTTTATACACTGGAGTTTCAAATAAAAATCCCCATGGGGAAATTTTTGGATGTGGGTGGAGGAAGTTCTAATGGGTAAACCAGTGAGGGAGGGGGGGCTTTCAGACCGCTGGCCTGCAGGAAGCACGGCCCAGCATGATGTGCAAGGCCTTGCACCTGACTGTCTCTTCCACCTGCACTCGCGCCTGTGCTCCGACCACCTGCATTCCTCATTCCTCAGACGGATCTGCTGATGCTGCCGCTGCCCGCACTCAGTTCCGCCTGGGATGCCCTTCTCTGCTGCCTTTAAATTCCTTCTCAGCCTTCTAGACTCAGATCAAGAGCTTCCTCAGAATCGTTCCTGGACAATTCCCACGGTACAATTCCTCCCCTGTGGACATGACCACACTGTAGATTCTGGGGGCGGGCAGCCACACTGAACGGTTTGATACTCAGAGTACCTACCACAATACCCAGTATATCGTAGGTGTGCAATAAATATTTTTAATAAATTAAATGAAATCTGCCCATTCTCAATGAGCTGAATATTTTGATCATTATATCAAAAACTTTTAAAGCCCAGGAACATGTTTAATTCATCTCTGTATCCCCTATACCTCCTAGCCCAGTGGTAGGCACACAGTATACACTTTATGAAAGAATTGATGACCAAGTTTAGACCAAAAGGGAAACAAAGTATGCAAATGTCCTTGCAATCACACAACTTTCTTTGCATAAATTAAGACACCAAACTTTTTTTTCAAAAAGAGAATCCATTCCTCCATTTTTAAATCCTAATTAATGACCACTGGGCAAAATCCACATTCTCATTGCACACACAGTGCTGCTCTGGAGCTATCAACGCACATCTGGATGGAAATTCTGGCCATGTCAGGTGCCAGCTTACTTGTTGGAGGCTGAGGCGAGGGGGCAGGCACAAGGCTGGCAGTCCCCAGGAGTCCCTCGGGCAGGCCGCCCGTAGAAGCCAGGCAGGCACTGCTCACAGTGGTCCCCGGTGGTGCTGTGCTCGCAATCCTAGGACACATGCAGGAAAAGACAGCTCAACTCTAGGTTCTGTAGAGGATTCTCAGATCCATCAAAAACAACTTGAAGTACAATGAAAAAAAAAAAAGATAAAATGCTAAAAACTGTTATAAGAGGAGGGGTTGCCTGCTGACAGATTAACTAATAAAAATTTTAATGGTTATAAATGGAAGCGTAAGAGCTTTCATTTCCAGCCACATCAGTGTAGCTGGTACCCTGTTGTCTTTCTGCAGGAAACAATTAGAAAACTGGGACAGATCTATAACGCAACTGTTCTCAGGCGCCGGGCAACAGAGGGTGCAGGTCTGTGATTCCGAGAGAACGAAGACATTGGGATGAGTCCTGCAACCGCCTGGAGACACTTGCCAAGCAGCACGGGGGTGGGGTAGGAGGGTCAGAGTTTAGGAAGGACGAACCTGCTAGAATTTGGGCTTCTTAGAGCAAGAGCTCCAGAAATCTACTTGGGAGACCCCTTCAAATAGCTACTGAATACTAAGCTGCTTGTTCGAAGAATACCACTCCTTCAGGTCAAAGAAAGACAGGTAACCCATAAGCTGAAAAATTCAGAACTCACAAGACATTAGAATTCTAAGCAGTCTGTGTGGGAGACCCCGGTAAACACCCAGCACACTCAGTAGAGACGCCAGACGTAAAATTAGTTCCTAGTAGTGCTAACCCTGCCACAGAGTAAAGCCTATACCAGAACTGCCCCCACGAAGTTTTTATTACAAGCCTTGAAACAATCATCTGAAATGCAGGAACTTACCTGTCTACCAAAACAAATTTCCAAGTTATTTAAAACAAAAGCAAGAGAATCTAAAAACTCAACAATATAATAACATTCACTGAACAATATTCATCACACAATCAAAAACTACTGGATATGCTCACACTGCCCAAATCTGGGAGAATTTGGAATTCATGAATTCAGACAGAAAGCAAGTGAGTAAACCAATAAACATATGGCGAGGAGAGAGGTTTTTTGCTTGTGGAAGAATGCTTCCTGCCAACCAACAAGCATGGGGGAAGGGCTGGAGGTGGAGAGCACTCCTTTTACAGACATTGTGGTGGGTACTGGTTGGGCAAGAATCCTCAATGACTGCAAAATCTAAGGGGAAGTTTGATAATAGGATACTTGCATGGTCTTAAAGTGTCTCCCTCAAACTGCTGACTAATTACAAAAGAAAAGAACAGTAAATATATAGTGGACCAACACCCAGCCTATGCGATCAGAATGAACACCACCAGTGAGGGGGTGGACATGGTGGGCTCCAACATGCCATGTTCTGAGAAGGACACACTAATGAAGTATTCTGGCTGGAAAAGTATAACATGAATCTATTCACAGGAAAATAAGAGAAGAGCCCCAAAGGAGCGACATTCTATTTTTTGGAAAATTATTATATCCTTCAAGATGCCAATGCCATTAAAGACAAAGAAATGCTGTGCAAATATTTAGGAGTAAAGGAGACTAAAGAGACATGACAATAAAATAAAATATCCAATCCTAGATGGGGTTCTGTAATGGAGGAGGAAAATGCTATCTATATATATAAAAGCCTAAGCCACTGTTCAACCATCTGACCGGTAGCTATGACATGCATTGACCACCAAGGACAGATGCTTTGACTAGCAGCTATGATGTGCACTGACCACCAGGGGGAAGACACTCAATGCAGGAGCTACTGAGCTGAGGTGACTTGGCAACTGAGGTTCTCGGGTGACGCACCCAGAACCAGAGAGGAGGGAGCCCGATTCCGAGGTGCATCAGCCAAGAACTGCCCTCTCACAATCCGAGACCCCTCCGGGGATGTCAGAGAGCCGGTTTCGGCCTGATCCCCGCAGGCCAGGCGGAGGGACACCACCAGTGCATGGATGCACTGGGCCTCTAGTAAAAGACATAATTGAGTCGGTTGACAACGTTGAAAAATAGACAGTAAATTAGAAAAATATTAGAGTATTCATGTTAATTTTACTGCAGTTAATAACTGTGCTAAGATTACATAACAGCATATACTTCTCAGGACATACATACTGAAATATTTAAAGATAAATGGACATACTATATGCAACTTATTGGCAGGTAGTTTTAAAAAATCATGATTAGATAGGTAAATAATGAGAATAATAAACAGGGAAAACTATGAATAGTAGGTGAATCTGGGTAAGTGGTGGATATTCTAAGTACTATTCTATTCCTACAATATTTGCATAAATTTGAAATAATTTCCAAATACAGTATTTTTGTAAAAATGGGGAATGAAAACTACTAAATATGAATAGAAGAAGAAAATGTAATCCCTCACCAGGAGAAAAATCTGAAAAGCAGGCAGAGAAAAAAGACACAGCCCACAGAGCGCCATACAGATAAGAACTGCACTCGACTTTCCATTTGAAACACCGCAAGCCATAAGCAAACGGAACAACTTTCAAGCACTGAAAGAAAAATGTGTGAAAACATATTTCAACAGTGAAGGTAAAAGAAAGCCTTTTTCAGATAAACAAAAGATAAGAGAATCTGTCAGCCATCAGATTGCATGGGAGAAATGCTGAAATAGTTCTTCAGGTAGCAGAAACAGATCCAGATGAAATCTGGATTTACATCAAGGAGCAAAGAGCATCACGAATGGGGGGAAAAATGAATAAATACAAAAGACAATGTCATTGAAAATATCTCTTTAAAAAGTAAAATCACCCTGAGTTAGGTGTGCAGGAGGTGCACAGGAGAAAGGAGATGGTCACACCGGCTGAGGAGGCAGTGCTGAACTCCTGGGCAGGCAGTTGTATGGCTCCAGGGAACCCTGCCCCTGCTCTGCACATTCTTTCCTCCCCGGGTGCCCCATCGGCCTCATCCCTGTGCAGGTGTCACCCGGAGCTTTCTCCTCTGACCTCTACCTACCCCTGCCTGTAATCACCCACCTGTGAGTCCTCTCCTCTCATGTCCTCTCCCCTGGTGTCCACCCTGCTCCATTTCCTTTTATAGCCCTCCTCCTAAAGCCACTAATTTTACAAACATGTTCTCCATCCAACAATTTAAATAATATGCCCAGTTTCTAACTATATCCTTTTCTATGATTCCCAAGGTTGATGAAAGTTTTCCCAGAGAGTAAATTTCATTGGGGACTATAAACATTTGTATTACATCCTTTTGTACCAGGGTTTCATGAATTTCATTTAAGGTTACCCTAGACCAGAGCTTCTAAACTTGACCGCGTACCCAAATCACCTGAGTTAATTATTGATTCTGACTCCAGAGGTCTGAGAGGGGCCTGAGATTCTGCATTTCTAAAGAGGCTCCCAGATGACACCCATGCTGCTGGTCCTCAGGTGATATTTTAGTAGCAACGTCTTAGACTCCTTTCATTCTCCCCACCCCCCTTGGTTTTGATAATCAGTAGAAATCAATTAAAAATGCAACTGGCCTTGATAAACAATTATATGCTTACACAAAATAACTAGTTTCATTAAAATACATTTGATTATGTACAATTGCAACATGCCTTTGCTCAAAGGGCCATATGGGATCTTCTTTCTCTTTGGGAAAACTGTTTTGTAACCTTCCAAGGGTTTGCTTCAGGGTTTTCTCAGGTGTGTGCCACCATCCCCCTACGTGACCATCTCTGTTGGTGGATCTGGTATGCGAAGGATGGAAGGCTCATGAAACTAGGGAAGTAAAACATCTCCTCTTGGTTGGAAAGGAAAGACATGAGGGCCCAAGATGTGCACAGCTGCATTTTATGCTCCTCTCTTTGCAAAGCAAAGAAACTGGCTTCTCTAGGACAAGAACAGGGAGAACTCAGAGAAAAGAATAAAGGCTGAGGTAAACTATGGATTTGGGATGATCATGATGTGTCAGTGTGGGTTCATTGATTGTAACAAAACGCACCCCTCTTGTGGGAGGTGCTGATTATGGGGGAGAATGTACATGTGTGAGGCAGGACATATATGGGAAATCTCTATACCTTCCTATTTTGCTGTAACCTAAAACTGCTCTTCAAGTGATGAAGTCTTAAAGAATAGGAACACTAAGGAAAAATGGAAACTTCTCTCTAATCAACCACAAATAAAAGGTTAATTTCTGAAAGCTAGAGAGCTATGTACAAGGCCAAGGGCTATACACAGCTACACAAAAGGCAGAAGTAAAGGTTTCTTTTAAAAACAGAACAGAATAAAGCCAAGTTAGATTAAACAGGGAAATGATGCTACCAAGTTTGATATTCCTTAAATATCTAAATTTTTTATTATTTTTTCTTCTTCAAACATTACTTATTTAAAAAGGAAAATAACTTTACTCTGGAAAATCCTGGCAGACACCACCTTACTCAAGTGACCTTGGCTAACAGCCCCAGGAAGAGGATAGTGACAAAACCGGGGTCACTGGGGATACACCACCTCCATATCTACCTGCCCCAAATCCATAATCTCCACCTAATCGTGAGAAAACAGCCCAGCCCAGTGGAGGGACACTCCACAGAAGGCCCAGCGTTCTTCAAAAGTGCCACCACCATAAAGACAAGGAGAGAATAGACGCTGTCACAGGTTAAAGGAGACAAGAGCACCGCATGCAGTGTGGGGTCCTGGGTTTGAAAGGAGAAAGGACTGGAATGGAAAACTGACGGAATCTGAGTGTAGTCTGCAGTTTAGTTGATGAGACTGTGCCAGTGTTAATTTCTTAGTTTTGATAGCTACTAGGTGATTCAAGATGTGAGTGTTAGGGAAAGTAGGGTGACACGTATACAGGAACTCTACTTTGGTAACCCTTTTGTAAATCTAAAATTATTTTCCAAAATTTCAAACTATAAAAATTACCATTTGTGGTGATAGAGCTTTAAGGGCAGTTGCTGTTGGCATTTCCACTTAAATGCGAGTGCACGTTTTTGTAAATACATACTAATGCAAGCATGTGCAGATATTCTTCGGCCTACCTGCAACTGGAGCCATAGGTGGCAGGGCCACGACCTGCCGACCACCCCAGATGCTGCCAAAAGCCTCTGCCAGGCTGGCCTTGCACACCCCACTGGCAAAGGGAGAGACATTTCAAAGCAACAACCTCATCCAGCTGTGGGAAGCTGCGTGCCTGAGGAAACAGCCCAGAGGACTGAGCCTGTGTGTAAGCCATCACTTCACACAGTTCTATAGACACTCTACTTAGAGAACAAAGACATGAACAAAGAACAGAATGAATGCTGTACTTACAGAATAAAGAACAATTGGGCTCTGGAGAGAAAAGGCCATCCCTGGCATCTTGCCAGGCTCCTCTCCAGGGTTCTGACCATTTTCCCTAGCCCTGTGACTCAATCAGTCTCTTTTGGAAAGAGTGTGAACATATCCCTGTAGGATGAATGGGATTCCGCTAATTAACACATGCATTCACTCCATCTGTGAGGAGTGAATCCAACAAAACTCCGGAGTGTGGCCTGGCTTCCAGGCATAAGAGCCTAAAAGAATTCCTGATTGAAGTTAAAAACCAAGTCTTGCCCTGTATCTGCCCCAAAGCTCATTCTCAAGATTAATTACATATTTGCTAAATCCTGTTTCAGCTCATATTGCATGAAAGAAGTATTTGTTTAAAGAGTTGATTCAAGCTAACAACCATAAAGCATTACATATTGTACACATGAGTGTGATTATTAGTGTCATTATCCTTCTCATGATATATAATTTTTTTAAATCCTTGCTTTTACATTTAAACATCTAATCCTTATTATTTAATCAGTGGACAAGGTTTTCTACCTTTATATGGCTTTTTATGGTTTTATAATCTTGCAAAGTAAATAATTACTTTTCATTATTCTAATAAAAACCTACAATGAAGTTATATACCCTTTTTTACTATCACCAAAGTAACATATTTTTCTAAAAAGAGGGGGAAAGCAGGAAATATTTTATGACATGAACTTAAATCTGCAAATTTCCTTTGGAGTTTCAAGGGGAGACATATTCTCCTGTGGAGGAATCATGTTTTTAAAAAATCACTTCTGCACAGCAGGTGACTATGGGGTGGGTAGGGGGGCGGGTAGAAGGTTTTGGTAAGACTCACAAAGCAAACGCCTTGAATATCACACTCAGCTGCATGGCCGTGGCATTCACAGGGCTGACAAATTCCTCCAAAGAGTATTCCATCCACGCGGTAATAGCCAGAGAGGCAGGACTGCAAAGGAAGGACAGGCTGCTGAACCACCTTCCCAATCTATTAGAAACATACACTGCTCGGTGCTCCACGGATAGAGAAACTTATTTCTTTTCTTTTTTCTTATTTTCCCCAAACAGCTTTATGAAGGCATCATTCATGTGCCTTTATAAAATGGACCCATTTTAAGAGTACAATTCAAAGACTTTCTAGTAAATGTACCAAGTTGTGCAACCATCACTGTATTCCAGATCCTTATTTCTTTTTAACAGTAGAAGCAAATGGACAAAAGCTTACTGAGTCAGCATACAGCTGTGTGGTATCCCCCCCAATATTGTTAGAAATCATGTCACAACACACAGAACTTTAGTAGTGTTTCAATTCTCCCAACTTTATTTCTTTTTCTTTTGCTTCAAATTCATTAAATGTTGCTGCCAAGGTGTTCAAATGCAGGTCCAAGTCAAACTACATCAGTTTACCTGAGCAAGCATTACCGGTCTGCTTTTGGGTCTGAGTGCCGAGTAGACAATGTGGGCATTCAAGGATGCCTCTCTCTGCCCATGAGGAGCAGAGAACCACTCCAGACACAGGAATTCACTTAGTCCTTGTGACAACTCTGAGAAATATCACCTCTGTTTTATAGACATGGAATCTGAAACACGGGGCAGCTTGATAATGTGCCCATTGTGCCAGTGGAGTGATTCAAAGCCAGGTGTGCATACCTCCAGGACCCGTGTCCACCTGCCCGGGGCTACAGCAGCCAGGAAGCACATTTACAATGTAGACTGGGGGATGATTCGTTTGGAGGCCAGCGCATGCCCAGGGGGCACGGTGGAAGGGGTACAGATTTGTTTTTTATTATAAGAATGCTTAAAGAGTGTTTTCATTCTATAGGTAATATATAAATGCATTCATCCACACTGACCGTGGGAAGTTCCCTGACACTTCTACACAGCCATGCTCGCCTTGTCTGCAGATGGGCACTGAGCAGATAGCTGCCTGGAGCTCTGTGCGGTGCCTAGACTATGACCAAAAATCCCATTTCTGATTCTTTAAGCTTCTGAGTAAGAGTTGGATTAAATAACGAGTTCTTCTGCTTAACAAAAACACTTGAAAACCTATATTGAGCTTCTTGTTCTTACTTTAGTCACCGTCCCATGCACATCAGCAAATTTCCCTCCAAAGCCCAGTGACTCAGTTTCCAGCAGCAGCTGCTCATTGCTGCCCCTGCCCGGTGTGGCTGGCCTCAATTTCTACTTCCATGATACTATCTGCCTGTGGGCTCTAGGCTGTCTTATTCCCATATGCCACATGCTATGAGGTGTTAGAGTTTTTTATCCATTAAGCATTATGCACTCAGAAATCAGAATCTATAAATATTTGCTGGGCCTAAAAATAAATGTTTCAGATCTAAATAAAAGTTCATTGGTTAAAAAAATGCCCTGAGTCCTAGCCAGTGTGGCTCAGTTGGTTGGAGCTCTGTCCCATGCACTGAAGGGTCATGGGTTCAATTCCTTGTCAGGTCACATGACTAGGATTGCAGATTCGATCTACGGTTGGGGCACGTATGGGAGGAAACCAATCGATGTTTCTCTCTCTCCCCCTTTCCTTTCCTCTCTCTCTCTCTCAAATCAATAAAAAACATATCCTCAGGTGAGGATTAAAAAAATTTTTTTTAAACCCTGAAAAATATTTAACATAGAAATATTTTGTTAAATATTCACACCATGAAAACTTGGGCCAACTTTATGAACTGCAAAGTTTATAATTAATAATGATTCATAAAAACAATTAAGGGTTAAGTATTCTCACTTCATTAAAAAAATGATTGCCAAGAAATCACAACCAATGACAAATGTTCATAATCATAATCAATCATAAACAATTAGAGACAGGATCACATGATGCTTAACAGACGGATGAAGTTCAAATCCTGATTTGACCACCTCAGTTTCTTAATCTACCTCAGTTTCTTAATCTGCAAATCAGAAAGCATAGAAGTCACCTGCCTATAAGGTTGCTGCCAGGGTTAAAAGAAGTAACATAGAAAAAGAGCTCAGGATAGTGTCCCTCCAGAGGAACCAGATTTCTTTAAACAACATGGCTTCCAATATCCCTATAGTCCCTCAAAGTCTGAAGTTTAGAAATGCTAGGTTTCTAAAGTTAAAATTAAAATGTGCATCATTCCATCCCCTTCTATGCATGCTTTCCCTTAAGAAAGAGGAAAAGGAAGAAGGCAGGACAGGAGTTACCTCGCAGGAGATCCCTGCATAGCCTGGGGGACATTCACAGTGCTCCACCTCGGTGGCCAGCGCCAGGTCTATAACGTTAGGGCTAGCTGTATCCAGAGAGACAGAATCCAACCTACATACAGACAGGGGTCGTTATCCCACTTATTTGCAAACAACACCTAACATGAAGACAGATTCTTAAAGACAATTCCAAACAAATGGTGATATGACTTTTTTTTTGTTAAGTGAAGATTTTCATAATACACTTTCTGGAGCTTTTATTATTCCTTGGAAATGCCTTCAGTATTTGGCACAAAGACGCACTGCTACTTAAAGACAGTCTATGCCACCCATTCTGAATTGAAACACTTCAGAAAAATTAATCCAGTCAATTGTCTCATCTCTAATACAGATAAATTGTCCTTACTAATAAATGTGTAATTCTGCATTTGTTTTAGCTGCATCCAATGATTATGCTTAGCCTAGCACTGCCAGAAATTTTAATCTCAAAGTAATAAAATGACTAAGGATAGGCACATTAGCTTAAATGGACTGTAAAATCTAAGACTGTTTACATCAGGAGGGTAAAAACCAGATGCAGTGTGGCCCAGACAACTGTCATCTCATCAGGCATTTCTGAGAAAACCACCCTGAAAGTTTCTCACCCTGACGTCAAGTCTATCTCCTACTAGATACATTTGTCTGACAAATATTCTGGCATCTTCAATAAAATGATAGTAATAAAAATAACTTTTTAAGACAGCTGATTCTATTAGCTGTGTCCTTAAAATAATTGAGTAAAATATATTAAACTTAAAATATATAATGATAAATAAAGACAAGAGTGAAGTACCCTCCTTTTCGATACACACCTGTAAAGAGCCATTTTTGCAGAATTGTAGTTGGCTCTGATCAAGAGATGGGTCACATTGGCCAGGACAGTCATCAGCTGATCTCGATCTATCTCCCTTTTGTTATTAAAGTCTCGGAAGTTCTCAGGCACAAGTCTAACCACGTTGAAGTACTCTTCGTGGGGCTGCAATGACAGGCCCTCAGCCTGGGTGCGTAAAGTGAGTCCATTTCCCTAACATTTTGAAACAAGAGGAAATATATTTATAATTCCATGTCATGATCAAAAAATGAAAGCAAATTTTGTAATCAGCAACATGGCTTTTCATTTGTGCGTAGGTCCTTGGGTACTGGGGTCTATAACTCTTGGTCCGGGACGATCAGTGATGTTTCATTGTAGTCCTCTCAGAGGGATTTGAATAATAAATTTAAAATCTGTGTCCTTTGCTAGGATGCAGGAAAAAAATTATGCATTTGCCCACAGTTTTCCTCAAAGCAACCAATCTGACACTCCTGACCTTTAATTGAAGAAAAAAAGTAGAAAAAGTAAATAAATATACTTCCTACTTCTCATAAAATTGCTGTTAAATTTCCTGTTAAAAATTAAAGATTGCTGTTAACAAAATGTGTGTTTGGCTCGTAGTTTCCAAGTGCTGCAGGTTGGGGATGGAGGGACAGGACATTAAAGGGAACGGAGAGGTGCAGACACTGCAGACCAGAACCCAAAATGGTTTCTGACCACCCTGGGAACCTTATGCACCAGGCCGAGCTGGGGCTTTGTGTGACGGGGAAGAAGAGGGGTGAGAAGAAAGGGACAAGGGACAGGAGGGGTGAGGACTGAGGACAAACATGACAATGCATCTCCTGTCCCCATCAGACACTGCTGCCGAATCATTCATGTGGGGGCAATGTGGCAGGAGGGGGAAGGGGCCTTAAAGGGCCTAAAAGGTAGGTCCACGTCGGAACAAAACTCATCTCCCTTTAAAATGTGACAAGGCAGTCAGCTGTAGGGATCAAGGGAGGAGTGACAGGTGCTGCCCTGAGGCAATTCCAGAAATAGGCCCAAAGACAGAATTCTCACACTCAGTCCCCTGGTACCCAGAGGAGGCAAATCACTGCTAAATGGCCATTGGCCATGAGCTCCTTGCTACTGTGGCCTCGCTCAGCCACTTTGTGTCATACAACTGTCACCCCACTAAGCTCTTCAGCTCTGTAGCCAAGCAATGGAAAAGCAATTACCTTAATGATGACATCAGCATGAGACATGAGGGCGCTGTCCACTGTCTCCACTGGAACATCATAAGACACCGTGTACTTCAGGAATCCACCGAATGCAGTCAGCTGGAATGTTTAGGTGAGAGTGAACACCAAGGGGGTGGGGGGGAGGGGTGCATGACCGTAGCCCCTCAGCTAGGGGAAGTGGTTGTTAGGAGCCATCTGGAAACAACCAGGCTTTAAGGTTGAGGGGCATGATATGTAAGGGCATTCACATTAAAGGCAGTGAAAAGAAAGCATAACACACAAATGTTTTGTTTAATGGACATTACCAAAATGCAGGACATTTTAAAATGCATCGAAGAAAAATGTACTCCTTTTTAGAGGTCCCAAGGTAAATACTATAAATGTCTGCTAATCATATAATAGATTTATCTCACTTAAATACCCTAGGGCTGTGGTCGGCAAACTGCGGCTCCCGAGCCACATGCGGCTTTTTGGCCCCTTGAGTGTGGCTCTTCCACAAAATACCATGTGCGGGCGCACATACAGTGCGATTGAAACTTCATGGCCCATGCGCAGAAGTCAGTTTTCGGCCTGGGCGAGTCTATTTTGAAGAAGTACTGTTGATATTTGGCTCTGTTGACTAATGAGTTTGCCGACCACTGCTCTAGGGGGTGGAGAGTTTGATCCACAACCATAATCTCAAAATTTTTACCTCATTGCCCTGTCTGTAGGAGAATAATAAGAAACCTGTTTGATCGGCTAAAGAAAGAACTAGAGGATTTTTCTTCCTGATCAGATATCCTTTGATGTAAAATACAGATTTTATTTCTGCCAGGTATGTTATAACAATGTAATGTTCAGAATCCAATATTTATACCATAAAATTGGAGAGGCGATCTGAAGAGACAAAGAACCAAGAAAACCCCCACAAAAATAAAAAACTATGGCCTTTGATGATATACTCATACTATAAATAGAAAACATCTTCTATGATTATAATTTGATGGGAAAATAATCATTTTCAAAAATAAACACTATATAAACATATATAAAACAATCTATAAAATAAAAATATAGTCATCAAGTTAACTAGAAATTTCCCAAGCTACATGACCTACACTGCTATGCAAACATACCATTACACTTAAACACACCAAACTCATGGGAAAGGGGAGCAGAGCACTACAGTTACTGAGAGAGATTCACGGACTATACCTTCAGATTCATCAGAATCTGCAGAACAGTGTTATAATTGGGAGGAATGGGACAAAGTCGCTGAAGGGAAAGTTTAAATCATATTAACCAACTTTCCACTTTGTAGAATCCCCTTTAGTATTTTCTTAAAATGGAAAGGATTCTACCTGCTCTCAAATGTGAGCAACCGTCACCATGATCATGAAACCAGGGGGCATAGCAATAGCCCCCATGCACAGCCTTTCCAAGCGTCTTCTACATGTCAGACTAAAATAAGCACACAACTGACTAACAAATAGGAACGTGACTGCACTTCACGGGGGCCCACAAGACCCAGGGACCCAGAGGACAGCAGGTCTGTCTCGGGAGAAGGGACAAGACTTCACACAACAGACTGTCTATGACGGGCCAGGAAGAACAAAGTCCCCATCACAAAACGTCAAACTAGGATAAAAAAGGCCCTGCGAGTCAGGTGTAGGTAAACGCTGTATAATTTTCTGTCAAACACTCAAGTGACCAATAAGTTGACTTAAAATGCCAATACAAGTTATTTCTTAATGTGCTCTGAGATCTTTGTCTAAGACGCTACCATCAGAAGTACCTTATTTCCGAGGTAGGCCTGCGGGGCTGCCCAGTAATACTTGGAAGTCAGCCGCTGCATGACCACTGTGTTGTTGATGCTGATCTGATGACGCCCGCCCAGAGCGTCCTGCTGAGATGGGATCTGACGTGGACTGATCAAGTCGGTGATCAGCCAACCGGACATATCTTTCACCTTAAAAAAAGGATCCAAGAATTTTAGAATTTGAAGTAGAAGTCGCCTTAGATTTAGCCCAGGCTAAAGCTAGTATATCCACATGAAGAGACATGAAACACTTAAGTAGGGATGCAGTTTAACACACGGGGCCCATAGAAATTCAGGACCTCTGACCCTTCTACTTGTCAAAGAGCCAGAAAACCCGAGTAGGAGCCACACGTCCTCCAAATCCAGATCAAGTGCAAGCAAATAGGTGAGCAAAGTTGTAAAGATCACATATATATTTTTTAGATTAAAAAATAGCAAAGAACTGAATAAATGCATTGAATAAATTGTCTTTGCTAACCATAACTTCTCCTTTGCTGTTGCCCCCTGCTTTTTAGCCAAATGCCAAAAAGTGTCTAAAAATAGCCTTCAGATCCCATCCTCCCAACTTGTCACCTACATAGAGATGACAAGTGATCACACATAGGAACTCACTTCCATTCTCAGGGATTGCTAAAAGTTTCTCCTCCCTCCCCGCAACTGCCCCATTCCTCACCATCCTGATGGCAGGTTAGGGAAGGAGGGAAAGGGGATTCAGTGAATAGCACCCCCACCCCCACCTGATGCTGAGTACAGGTCTCCTGAGATGGGCATGGGGAGGAGAGGTCCTTACCATGGGTAAGTTCTCCCCTGCGGCTCCTCACTAACCTCCCGCCATCACACTGTTCCCTGTTAGTCACAAGTTGGTACTCCCCCTTGAACTCATCCCTCCAGAACTCGTTCCCAAAACAACTGGGGATCCTTTGCCTGCCCTCATCAACCCTGTGCCACCTGCTGCTGTTCCTACCCTCTCCAGCTTCTTTGAGCTGGAAAATTCTGCACGTCCCCATGTTCTGTGCTTCCTGGACTGAGACCAGTGTGTGCGAGGGGGTGAGGGGAGGGAGGGGGAGATCCGATCCCACAACTGAATGCATTTCCCCACAGAAAAAAATTAAACACAATGCATTCTACAATACCTTAATACCCTATTGTTTTGAATAGGGACATGTATGTGGGGACAAACACATAACTAGGAAGACACTGTAGCAACACTTTAGTAGTAGGCTCTCTTTGATTCATGCCCATTGTCATTCCAAATGAAGGAGAGAGGCATTATAGGGAAAAATCAGCCCTGTGGCTTCATAACACAACTTCTAGAGAGCTCATTGAGGGACACTTTTTTTTATCCTCACCCGATTATATGTTTATTTGTTTCAGAGAGAGAGAGAAAGAGAGAGAGAAACATCAATTGATTCCTCCCATATGTGCCCCGACTGGGGATGGAACTCGCAACCTAGGTATGTGCTCTGACAGGGAATAGAACCGCAACCTTTTTGATGCATGGGTCGATGCTCCTACCACCTGAGCCACTGGGGCAGGGCAGGGGGGTGCACTTATTAAGTCCCACTTCCTGGACGGTGCCCGCACCTGAGTGATGGGCCAGGAAAGACTATCACAGACGTCGGAAACGCCAAAGCAGAAACACGCAGAGCAGCCCTGGGGGTTTCTTTCCTTCAAGTTATAAAATCCTGGCCTGCAGCGATCACAATTTTTCCCTTCAACATTTTCCTGCAAGTCAGAGTAAAAGATTAGCTTTTGAAACCAGTAGGTGGACAGAATAAAAATCACATTAACATAGTATTAAAAAGAGGTGTTTGATGATTCAGAAAAAAATGTAAATAAAAACATGCTTAGAGTAATGTGAAGCCTGATGATGTCAATATTTCCAGAACAGATATTTTGAAATACCTGTCATTTGATTTTGCAGTCAAGAATGAGGCTAAGGCTCTTAGAGCAAGATCATTATATAGGGTATCCCCAAAACTATATACACACACTTGGGATAATTATAAAGGCATTGTTTATTAAAGTACATTTAATTTTCAAAATTGAGATATCAGCTATTAAGGTGTGTGTACATTTTTTGGATATCCTGTATATAAGTGGCACTTTTGTATTATTATTTTTTAATCTTCTAGCTTTGCTGATCTTTCAAATATTTTAATGTTATTTGGCTATGTGACTGTTTATCTTATTATAAATGCTCAAGATGATTTCAGTCATATGACACATGTGCCTAAGACTCAGCTTACATGGAAATAAGCACATAAATTATAACTGAAAGTCCATAGAATTATAGGGGAAATGGTTATTGATATCAGTTCGCCAAATAATATGCCTCCCCAGCCACCTGCTTTTAATGAATATTCTTAGAAATTTAGTGTTTTCCTGGTTCTCCTCCAAACATAAAACTGAAAAATAATGTCATATAAGAAGTAATAGCCAAGGCCTAAGAAATGCAGTATTTGGTTTCACCGAGGAAGTAACAGAAATTTCTCTGGAATATATACGGCCATTGCCCAGAGGCACCAAAAAAGAAACCCAGGTGCCCATCTAAGTCCAAGGACACACCCTGTGGCCAACATACCGTCCCACTTCTCAGGTAGGTGTGAAGAAAGTGGGGAGTTCTGCCTAGACCTTGCTGCTTTGCTCAGGAGCTGACCACCTGAGCCAATGGAATGTTTTCCTTTTCCTAGAAACCTCAAAGAAAACTCCGGGGCAGCTTTAACTCCTCGTACCTTGCAGAGACAAGGCTCTGAGCACGGGTCCTCGTTCACGCTGCCAGCCGGACTGCAGTCACAGCGGACACAGGCTGGGTAACCCTTGTAGCCAAATTGGCAGCGATCACATTTTGCTCCTGCGTAACCTTCCTTGCATGGACATTGACCTGGCCATGTCCCTGGAAGAAAAGAGTGGCAATGACCCAACAGGCAGGGAAAAGATGTTTAAAGCAGCGTCAGCAAACCGTATCTGTACAAGGCCAGAGAGTAAATAGTTTAGGCTTTTTGGCCAGAGTCTGCTGTACTCAGCTCTGCCATTTTTGCTTGAAAGCAGCTATAGATAATTTGTACACAGATGGGCCGAGCTCTCTTCCTATAAAAGTTTATTTACAAAAACAGGCACTGTCAGATATGCTCCATGGACACAGTTTGTCAACCCCTGGTTTAAAGAAAGAAAACAGAGATGAAAGCACAGAGGCTGCTGGGAATGTAAAATGTTACAGCAGCTTTGGAAAACCATTTGGGCATTTTTAAAAATGTTAAGCACAGCCCTCCCAGCATGGCTCAGTGGTTGAGCATCGACCTATGAAACAGAAGGTCATGGTTCGATTCCCAGTCAGGACACATGCCCGGGTTGCAGGCTTGATCCCCAGTGGGGGACAGGGAAGTACAGGAGGCAGCCAATCAATGATTCTCTCTCATCATTGATGTTTTTATCTCTCTCCTTCTCCCTTCCTCTATAAAATCAATAAAAATATATATTTTTTAAATGTCAAGCATATAGTTACCATATGATCCAGCAATTCCACTCCTATGCATTTACCCAAGAAAAATAGAAACATACATCCACTGAAACACTGTGTGCCAATGTTTGAAGCAGCATTATTCATAACTGCTCTGAGACTGTTTCCTTGACTGTAAAATGGGTTAAATGATTCCTATCTGTATGGTTGAAAGTTAAAATGATATATATCTATTTTAAGTGAACCCAGTCAAGGGTAAATGTCATTATCATCGTCATCATCCTCTCATTAACAGGGCAGTTAAGAATCAATACAAATGTGTAATGGACCCTCCACATTGGCAGCAGGCCCCACAGTTGGCACTTCCTTTCCTGCAGGTCATTATCCACTTTACCTGCCAGGGACGGGGACTTTGATGGGGTCACAGAAGTCTTTGAACAGATGCAATCTATTTGGGAGACTTAGGTATTTCCATGTCCATTGGCCAGTTTTTAAAACAAAAAGAACACTGACACTTACAGAGTTCACTGGAGGATTTGCTTGCTTTGTGAGAGAGGTGTATAGCAACATTCCTGTGTCTTCCAAGAGCTAAATCAAGTGATTGCTATTTACTGTGTTCCACATATGACTTTAAATAAGCCTTATTTCTTTTTTCATCAAATGCCCAATTAACCTCTCAAATGGCATTTCATCACCTCAGCATTGCTATCTCCACACTCTATCTCAGTTCAATCATGATGCTGAATTTGCTTTATTCCTGTGGCCCTTAACCTTTAACCTTGCCTGGCCTTGTACTACAAATGGACGTGTTTGTATAGAGTTTGCCTGTGAGCAGCAACCTTGACCTTATTGTTCAAGTATGTGTTCCTAGGTCCTAGGAAACTGCCTGACACACATCAGGTACTTGATAAATATTTGGTGAACAAAAGAATCAATAGGAAATCATACCACCAAATTACTACACAACAGTAATAGTTCTTTTAGGGGAAGAAATAGAATATTGGAAACTAATTATAATTATAAGAAATATTAATCATGCTCTGTTAACCATGATGGTTCTGTTCAGATTAGAGAAAGCACATTTTAACCTCACTGAGAGTTGTACTCCCTGGGACAGGGGAGCTAACATCGGAATGCAGTCCATCCTCCTTCCAAGAACTGCCTATCAGTATGGAAAGATTTACGACCTCATGGCCGAAACAATTTAGTCCAGGAGGCACCTGCTCTTTACAACCCCCTGCCCCTATTACCTGTAATCTGGTCCCAGGGCGCCCGGAGGCACCCACACTCCTGCAACTGCAACTTCCCCCTCCCCCAAGCCCGCATGACTTGTGCCTACTTTCCCATGCCTGCAATTCCTACTTCCCCACATAATCTTTGTCCTGCTATCCAATATAAGCAGCTGGCTTATGTTGGGGTGCAGAGCAGATTTGTGTGGATGACCTGCTGCTCTCCCATAATGCAAGCATTATTGGAATAAATGCTCATATATGATTCAACACTGTCTCTGCTTAATTGGCTGAAGTAGTGACAGGCAGCCTGTACCCTTTTGTTGTCTGGTTACAGTTTCACTATGTATAAATCTTACACACACACACACACACACACACACACACACACACACAGACAAAAAAAAAAAAAGAAAGAAAGAAAAAAAGAAAGAAAAGCCCTGACTGGTTTGGCTCAGTGGATAGAGCGTCGGCCTGTGGACTGAGGGGTCCCAGGTTTGATTCCGGTCATGGGCATGTACCTTGGTTGCGGGCACATCCCCAGTAGGGGGTGTGCAGGAGGCAGCTGATCGATGTTTCTCTCTCATCGATGTTTCTAACTCTCTATCCCTCTCCCTTCCTCTCTATAAAAAATCAATAAAATATATTTTTTAAAAAAGAAAGAAAGAAAAAAGAAATCAATTACAAGCACAACTTACCTCTGTGTAAGTCGGAATGGAGATCATCCTTAATACAGACAGAACTGAGGGACCCCAAAGGGTCACAGTCACAGGGATGGCAAGGGTTGTCCTCGTACGGAGACACCTGAAAGGCAGGGGTTGTCCTGGATTATTTTACTATAAATAATAGCAATAATATCAACAATAATATCAATGACAAAGTATCAATTTTTATCCAGGATGTGACTAACACAATGATTTGTGTATCTGAGAGGTGCAGG
This sequence comes from Myotis lucifugus, assembly GCF_000147115.1. Classification (NCBI taxonomy): domain Eukaryota; kingdom Metazoa; phylum Chordata; class Mammalia; order Chiroptera; family Vespertilionidae; genus Myotis; species Myotis lucifugus. The sequence continues at coordinate 3,132,346 of NW_005871106.1, forward strand.
TCTCAGGAAGATAAGGTGAACTCAAGCTAGAAAGCCCAATCAGCTTTTTGATGGTGACAGCAGCTGGATTCATTAGCAGCGTCATCCTTTCCCTTTATCACTACAACCCACTGCCCTCCCCCACCCCCTGCTGACTCTCAGAGTCATAGATAAGCATCACTTACACATGCATCAGGTCACCTATGACCAGACCACCACAGTGAGTCATGAGACAACTACATTTCAAGTCAATTGAGGATCAACTGGGCACTTCCTATGGGCAAGATACTGGTACAGCTGCTTTAGTTACTGGCTGACTCTTTGCATTGACAGTATTATAAAACTCTGAGATTACATAGCCAAGGGGTCCCCAAATTCAAGTTGAAGAACAATAAGTGGACATCCTAATCTGAGCAAATAAACAGGACTGATAGAGTAGGAAATCTGTATCTGAAAAACACTACTGAGTATAAAAGAAATATTACAAAGGAAATGAGTCTCCAAGACTGATGCTGACACTTGGGGAAGTCTCCTTTCCACTTTAAGAAGACAATGAAGCTCAGCTATGGAAAAAAAAATCTTACCTTGTGTGGTCTATAATATCCATCGATACAGGTTTCACAATTGATTCCCATGGTATTCTGCAGGCAATTTATGCAAACCCCTCCTCCTTTGTACTGTCCAGCAATATTCAAACTTTTCTTCTGATTTGCAACACTTTCATCATAGTAGCAGTCTTTCGCTTTATTGTGGCAATTACATTCTAGAAGAATATTTTAGCATTTCAATATATATATATATATATATATGTGTGTGTGTGTGTGTGTGTGTATATACATATACTATATATATATATATTCCTATATAAGTTTCTATGACTATAAATTAACTGAAAACTACAGAATAAATATTTTTGATAGCATATGGGCAATCTTATGCATGGCAATTGGAAATAGCTACCATAATTATAAATGTGCACTGTCATTTGACCCATCAATCTATCTCCTGGGATTATACCTTGCAGAAGTCCTTTCACATTTCTCAGTGACATATACAGGGGTAACCATGCACCATTGCTTATGTTAACAAAAGACTGGTAATAATCAAAATACCCATGATAGCTGTTTTAATTATGTTACACCCATATATAATGGAATTCAGTGCTGTTTTTAAAAACCGATGGAAAAAAATTAAAAATAATAAATTTTAAAAAATTAAATTAAAAAATACCTAGCATTTCATATTGCAAACATGGAAAGATTTTCATTCAAGATCTATTGTTAAGAATAAAAGCAATGCATTGAATGGCACTCATAGTATGCCAGGTTCTGTGTATAAACTGTGTGAGGTGCAAGAATATATCAATATTGCTTTGTTTGCATAAAACTTTCAGGAATAACATACCAGGAAATAATAAAAAGTAGAAAGGATGGAGATAGAAAGTAATGCTTTTACTATATACTTTTATATATTGTTAGGTGTTGGAATCTTATGACTATATTGCCTATTTAAAAATTAAATCCAAATTAATAAAAGATACGCTCATCTCTGGGAAGGAGAATCTTAGTTAAAATAACAAATCCATAAACATAAATTCAGGTTTCAATAAATAGTCTAAATTTTATAAAAGTAACCTGCAGATTTGGGAACTACTTAATTACCTAAAAGGAAATTATGTATTCAAATATTGTTAAGTCATCATAAACTTAAGCGACTTAACAATAGATATCTATACATACAATAGATATTCTATTGTATGTATATCTATTGTATGTATATTTCACATTTTGTATAACTGCATAAACTTAAGCACACTAAGAAGGGAAAAATGTTTACATTTTTCCAGTTCTCAGAGGACTTACCTTCACACATGTTACCCGAAGAAATGGTCCCAGGCCTCCAGGGCTGCTGGTGGTACCCAGGACAACACCTGCTGCAGCTCTCCCCACAGGTGTTATGCTCACATTGACACCGTAGTTTCTAGACAACAGGGGTACAAAATGGCACCTGAAAACTTACCTGTATATTTTTCTTAAGTTTATTTTAAAAGAAGTGTCTCACAGTCAAATACATAGCAAGACTTTAGAATTGAGGATAGATGACTATACCAAAGCAAACTTTATATTTAAGAGCAAAATATACATACATGAGTGGGTTATAAAAAGAAAGTGAAGAGGAATAAAGCAAAACTAAAATATGGGTTAATTAACAAAAGTTTTTCAAAAAAGAGACATTGACTTTAAGGGTTCGAAATCCCCTATTAAGAAGTTTCTTGAGGTTCATCTACATATTTTCAGCATCAATAAGAGAATAATCCTATTTAAGAGTTAAATTAATACAACGATTGGAAAAGAAATCAGAAGTGACTTCATGCAAGTTTAAAATAAGAAGAGAGATATCATCTTATTCACTGAGTAATAGCTAAAATAGATCAACTTTATCTTGATTTTAGTACCACAAAAAATGGAAGAGGGAGAATATGGAAGGAGGGGAATCCTCCCTTTAAAATAATATAAACATAATTTATAACTGCACATGCTTTTTGCTTGCCTCTTTCAGAGAGAAGAGCTTCAAATTTCATAAGGTCACTGAATGGTACAGTTTTAAATTATTAAAATGGTAAATTCTATCTTATGTATATTTTATGACAAAATAGTATTAATTAGAAATATATTCTCCAAAGAAAGCAAAATAAAATTGTTGAAAAAATTGAAATTTTATGGTGACCTAACAACAACAACAAAAAATGAAACCAATTAAATTATCAGAAAATCCTTTTATACCTTCAGCATTTGCCTTGAATAAAAAAGCACAATGCAAACATTACAGCTATAACTTCTACTTTGATGTTTAAGCAAAATGAAATACTGGAACTCACCTTTGTAGTTTCATCCCATGGGCAGCTACTGGCATGGCCATAACAAATACACATTCCTCCAACAGAAATGTCTTTTATTGAATAGTAATACTAAGGAAAAAGTTACAAACAAAAATTAAAACCCATTAATTGCACTGAAAAGTAAAAGGCAGTATTCCAACAAATATCCCAGCTGTTATTGATAATCTGAATTAGACACATGTTTTAAAATATATCATGCACAAAGAATTTTTGTGTGCATTAAAATATATAATGTTCAATTAACTCATCAACAGAAACCAAAGAAGTTTAAGAGAATTTCTCAACTTGGTTGAATCTTAAACCAAGGCAGTCATTCAAAAGTCACACTACTGCCCTAGCTGGTTTGGCTCAGTGAATAGACCCTGCAGATTGAAGGGTGTCCGGTTGGGTTCCAGTCAAGGGCCCATGCCTGGATTGCGGGGCTCAACCCCCAGCAGGGGGCGTGCAGGTAGGATTTATCCCATAAACAGTTAATTTAATACACAAAAATCAGTAGGTGTAAATCGCCTGGTTTAAAGGTGGAATTTTAACAAAGCATATATAATGATCCTCAATAAAATAAGAAAAAGGCCAACCTAGGAGAAAAGGCCAACCAAAAAGAGTATATTTCTTTTAAACCAGATAAACTTCACAATGGTCAGGAGCTCTACCATGGACTTACTCGTCTTGTCACGATAGGATCGAGGTCCTTCAGATCGCGATGGCTGAGGGTCATCAGATCTGCATTGAGGGTTCGAATGCGTTGTAAGCGCAGACGGATGTATCGTGCAGAAGTAAATTCCAACAACTTGGGGGAAAGATCATCAGCGCTGGGTCTCCCGTTGATTAGTGACGTATGAATCTAAAGGCATCAAAGTAAACAAATACCAGTTTTACTCATGCAAAAATATAGTCCTGGCTATTTAATTTCAGGCCAAACTCTTTACAGATACTATCTAAAATCAAACCAAACAGCTAGGTTTTTGCAGAAATCTAGCATTTGTTAACTACTTGTGAACATCATGGGCACAATACGTCTTCAATTAATTTGAAGTTATCTAGTCCAGGTCTCAGAGATTGCTGGAAATCTTTTATCAGGGGCACCTCCCCAGTGTGCCCAGGGTATGGTAACATGTATCAGGAGGCTATGACTTCTCTGAAACAAATTCTAGATGCCGTGCATAGACCTGGGAGGGTGAGAGAGAGTGCCAGGAAGCTTTGTAACCCTCACTCTCTTAAAGAATCTCTGCCCTGCCATGCAGGGTCTGCTGCGGGGTTCCTGCTGTGCAGGGCACTTAGGAGAGCTTTTGCAGCTTCATTTCACCAGCCAGGTGCTAGGAAACAGTGGCTGGTTTGGGTTACACTCTGACTTTAATAAAGTGTGTACAGTCCAGGTGTGCTGAGCACCAAGCTGAAATACCACACCAGCCATCTCCAATCCTCAACACCACTGAAGAAAAAGAGACCTTCATGGAGAAAATCGAGAACCGTATCTTTTAGAGGCATTTTAGCTCTCTCTTTAACATTTCACCAAACGTTCTTGCCCTGGTAATAGGGGCAAGATGCTCTGAGAAGGATCTGATGTAGTTATTAAGTCAGAGCAACAACTGAGAAATCTCCTTGAAGGAAAGGAATCAATGAGGTGAAATGTACTGCGTATGAAATTAATCATCAGTCAACACTAGTCAATGATGTTAAGTACACCTAGACAGTTCCAGTAAAGTTCTCTGTAATCTTTACTAAGAGATTCATTTTGAGTGTTTCCTGTTAGCTCTTGTGATGGCTATGTTAGCATTCGAGGTGCGGGTGGGGGAGTCCTGGTGTGGAACAGATATGACCGCAGTGGGCACAGTACCTCTCCATGCTCCAGTGGCACCAGCCTAGAATAATACGAGGTGCAGATCACTTCGTCATCCGCCCTGTATGTGGGCGGCCCCCGTCTTGGGGTTATATTGTAACGAGTCAAACACTCCGTGTCACTAACTGCATAATACTGCCAGGGACTGAACTTGGTGCCATCCAGGGATCGCTCCAAAATCCAGTTTCCGGGTCGAGGGGCATTAGCAGCTTTGATGATGACGTAGGCGACCTGAAAGACCTGGAAGAAAGACACTGAAAAATCTCAGTTAAGAAGCAGTGGCTCAAAAACCAAAGTTCTCTCGAGAGAACTGTTAAGCGATGATTGCCAACATCTCTAATGCTTAGGAGAATAGCTGCTCATGAGTTAGTATTAGTCAGAAATGTGACTTATGAATATTCTCCTGTAAACTCAAAAAATACAAATCAACTTGCATTGTGATTAATAGTGTTAATAATAATAGTGCTTGCTTTCTTGTTCCCAATATCTTTCTCCATCTGCATTCTGAAGGATAATAGTTGTATTATATTACATTAATAGTAGTGTTAAATATATTTTTCATAGTTATTTGGGGATAACACATCTGAATATGAGAAAAAAAAGTTAGCTCACTGCACATGTGTCTATTAGGATGGCTAACCTTGAAAGCACACAATACCAAATACTGGCGAGGACGTGAAGCAACAGGAACTCCCATTCATTGCTGGTGGGAATGCAAAATGGTACGGCCACTTCGGAAGACAATTTGGTAGTTTCTTACAAAGCTAAACATAGTCTTACCATACAACCCAGGAGTTTCACTCCTTGGTATTTACCCAAATGAATAAAAAACTTCCGTAAGTGAACAAATAAACCAAGTGTGACACATTCAAACAATGAAATATTCAGAGATAAAAAGAAATGAGCTCTCATACAACAAAAGGATGCAGAAGAACTTAAAATGCATATTGCTGAGTGCAAGTAGCCAATCTGAAAAGGCTACATACTGTATAATCCCAACCATATGACATTCTGGAAAAGGTAAAACTATCGAGACAATAAAAAGATCAGTGATTGCCAAGGGTTAATGGGGAAAGGGAAATGAATACAGAGAGCACAGGGCAGTGAAACAGTATGATACTGAAATGATGGACACATGTCACTATATACTTGTCAAAACCCGTAGAATGTAGAACACAAAGAGTGAACCCTCATGTAAATTCTAGATTTATTTGATAATGATGTAATAGCATGGGCTCATCAATTGGGCCAATATTCCACACTAACAGAAAATGTGAATGGGGGACAGACGGAGAGGAGTGAGGGGGAATATGGGAACCCTGTACTTCATGCTCACTTTACTGTAAACCTAAAAGTGCTATAAAAATAGTAAGGCCTATTAATTTAAAAATTAAAAATTAGAGAATAGAAGAGAAACAAACAGAGAAAGGGGGATTGAGATGACAACTAACAGCCTGAGGACACAAGCCAGACAAACCTTGGATCTGGAAGGGACCCTTACAGATACCTAGCCATAATTCACAACCAGGCCCTGTTGGAACACTTGCCGTGTCAGGAAATTCACTTGTTCCTAAGATGGTTCTTCTGTTTAATGAAAACTTCCCATTAAATGATCTGTTCTTGCATTGATTCAGGGTGCCCCGTAAATTCTATGCTCTGGGGCTACAGAAAAGATGCTGACTCCACTTCCATGCAATTGTCCTTCAAACATTTGAATATAACTATCATATATCACCTCTAGAATGCAAAGTTTTCAGCATCAACATTCGATTTCCTCATTTAATAAGGCCCCATTGCCTAGTCATAATGCTGTGGACACCATCTTATTTTGAAACATGGTTCTATATAATGAATTGAATACAAAACTTTAAATTCTCTGAATTGAGAAGCACATGGTGAAAATATTATGTCCCTTGTTTCAGTAACTCAGCCTTAGCAAGCATTCACTTTTGTGATAGTAAACTGGCATTAGTAACTCGTTTGGTTTTCACATTGATGCCCAAACTCACTGAAGGGAGAACTCCCTCATCTTTAGTCATCCCTGTCCAATGGCTTTGTCAATATTTTCATCATAAAAGTAAAACTCTATGAGCATGCGGGCCATGATTGTTCACACTGTCAAATAGGTTAAACCAGACTTTACAAAATGGAGGTGCCAAGTGGGACAGTGGGGTGACAGCTCATTTGAGAGAGACAGAAGACAAAGTCACTTACAAGTAAAATGAAACATATTTGCCTTCATTTTTTGTTTCACATTTGCAAATGGAAAGAACGAAGTGTTTACCTCATGCCTGCTAAGAGCTCTATGTGAACCATCTCACTTAGTCCCAACAACCTCATGAGTTTCCAGTGCTTCTTCCTACTTCATATATTTTGAAAATGATGTAAAGAGATGTTAAAAGACAGATTACTGAGTTGCAGGTACCAGAAAGAAATAGATGGTCACTCTCCAGTTTTAGCCACAACACATATTCCAGAGAACTGTCCCCAAATGTCCACACACACCACACCTAAGGTTACTGAAGTTTCTTTTTGTCATACCAGAAAAAAAAATGGTTCCTCCATTCACCCTTCCCTGGGGCACTGGGCACTGGCAGTTGTTCCAGCTAACGCTGCAGTTTCTGCATGGCAGCCCAGGAAACACAGCCCAGAGGGAAGAAGGGTATGCAAGAAACAACAGTGAACCCTGGCTAATGTTTATGTAGCCTGACTGTCCAGGGACAATGCTAAGTGCTTTATGAGAATCATTGGCTATTCTTGGAGCTACATTCATCTTGTAAAGGACGTATTGTTATTTCTTCCACTTTACAGATGAGGAAACCGAGGCATAGAAAGACTAAGTAATCTTCCCAGGATCTCACAGATACTAAAATGTACACCACAGATACTGAACACAGACCACTATGCCATACTTCTATGGATTGCAAAGAAAAAGGAGAATGAAATCCCACGTTGAGGCAACTGGTGAGAACTAACCGTGTTTTGATCCTACTACTTCAACCAGAAGAAAATATTTCAATACCATGTTCTCACACTTTCATCAAACCCTTGTCAGCTTTTATATGAATTGCTTAGTCATATGTATCAAAATGATACCAAACAGAAGAAAAACCATAGTGGAAAAACTTCAGGACAATCTATCAAGGAGGAATGTTTTAACTCTGATCAACTATGAACCTGGGCATTGTTCTCACAATCTCTGTTATTCTCTGAGTCCCGGATTGCAGACGAGGAAACAAGCCAAGAAAGGGACTGTGAGCTGTAAATCTGCAAAAGAGGAAAAGGATGCTATGAAGCATCTAAACACAATTTGTCATTTCTTAAGCCACATTACTGGTTGAACTGTGTTTCCCAAATTTATATGCTAAAGTGCTACATCCTGGTACTTAAGAGTGTGGCTATATCTGAAAATAGTCTTTAAGGAGGTAATTAAGGTTAAATGAGGGTGGGACCTAATCCAATATGACTAGTGTCTTTATAAGAAGAAAAGAACTGACACACAGGCCAAGGGAGACTCTGTGAGGATACAGCGAGAAGGTGGCCATCTGCATGCCAACGAGAGGCACCAGAAGAAATCAACCTACCAATATCTTGATCTTGGACTTCCAGATTCCAAAACTATGAGTAAAAAAAAATCTGCTCTTTAGACAGCCCTTGAAAGTAATAGAAGCTCTAATTCACCAATTGTGTATTGAGGAACATATATATTAAAAAGTGAGGGATGCTCTGCTAATGTATAGAATTTTAAATCGTTGCTCAAATGAAATCCATGATATTTCTGTTGCTCTTTTTTTTTTTTTTTTTTTGCATGGTTGACTAAACTGCCTTTTTCCTTGATACAAGGTTGGCTGAATACAAATTGATGACACAGGGTTTTCACTGAATTCAGAGTCACTTCAGCCTTGCCAAACCTGCAGCTGATACAGCCAATTAAAACTCCACGTTCATCACAGTTTTCCACCGAGAGGGCTTTGTTAATGATCACTGAAATGCACATGAACAGTGTCACAGAAATAAAGTAAACACAGATCAAACACCAGTTTCTACAGAGGAATCCAGAAAGGAATTTTCATGTGGGCCTCAATCTTAACTTAGATACATTAAATCCACCTCGAGCACAGAGATCTGAAAGAAGCAGATAGCCTACTTGTTCAACATCAGAGGTTAGTTGCAGATACACGTGGGGAAACAAGTCTCTCCCCTCCAGGGAGAGTCCAGCTGCTGCCTGCGGGACCTCTGCCTGTGATCTGCAGGGGGCCCGGATATGAGGACTCCCCTTTAGAAATTCTCCATACAGCACTTATCTGCCTCTGTGGCAGCAACCAAACAATGGATGGAAGAATGGTTTCTCTCTTACAGGATGAAAATGAACTTTTCTCAGACAAAAGGGATTTAGGTTAAGAGTCAAATTACATTAAAAAGAGTTAAATGTATCTGGAAAGTAATATTGCTCAATTATCCCTATGAAAGTGGTGAATTTGTGCTTTGTAAGCTTTATATTTCATGACATTATTAGAAACTATAATTCAAAATGATCATTTGACTTAATATGTGTTACTCCAAAATAAAGAAGCAATTATTTACTAGAAGGCTGATTACCAATGGCAGATATGAAGCACTTTTGGCTTTACAGAATATTGATCACTAAAATAGCTAATCAATTGATAATAATGTGAAATAGCAACAACAACTAGCCAGAATAAGAAAAATTGGGGGCTTAGAAGTTTACTTGGCATGTTGGGATATGTGCAAAACACATTTTAGGTGAATCTTTTCTGGGCAACTACCTTAAAATGTCATTTCTATTATATTTTTGTTGGCTGTTTTACTGTTATCTCCTCAGATTAGGGCCTGTATACAAAATTAACAAACAAAAGAAAATAGTTTCATGAATGAGAAGAGAATCATGGAATAATATAGATTTTATTTTTCTTTAAACTTGGTGCTGTCATTAAAAGTGCAAAATGAACATGGCAAAGTGCATTCTCTTTTTCCCTCTTTATTTTCTTCTTGCTTTTTCTTTTTTCTTTTTTTTTTGGTGGGGGGCGTGGGGGGACTGGCTACCAGTAGTGACAAATTTAGATCAAGTAGGTTTCTCTCCTTAAAAGTCTTAAGACGTGTGTCTCAGAGTATCAAGGAATGCTCACTTTGGAACCAAGCTCAGAGATGTCGAATAGACATGGAAGAAAAGCCAGAATAAGAAAAATTATCTCCAGCAAATGGAGGGCACAGAGATATGAAGTCACCTAAAAGTAAACAGTAACCTCTGACCAGTGATCTGAAGATGGGATAGGGATGTTGAAAACACCTGTCAGAGTAGCTCTGTTCTTCATCATCCGGAAAAGCTATTTCACAGAGCCCACCAGGAAGCTGTCCCAGGTCCACGTGCCATTGCTCCCATTTAAGGATGAGGAGTAGCAGTATTTCAAAGGTAAATGTCAACCACTTTAAGAAGTTAAAACTGCAAAGTCAGAGGTTGGTTTCCATTCCTCGTCTCAATGTATTTCTCCATGTAACTGTTCCCAATGCTCATTTCACCAGGTGTTCTGGAATGGTTTTGCTAAATTTGGTGGGATTCGTGGGAACACCCGTACTTCAAAAGCATAAGAAGCATGTTATCAGATGCCCTTTGTGGGGATCTTTACTTTTTCCCCACCTTGTAAGTGCCATGCAACAGCCTAGCCTAGTGGTTCTCAACCTTCTGGCCCTTTAAATACAGTTCCTCAAGTTGTGACCCAACCATAAAATTATTTTCGTTGCTACTTCATAACTGTAATGTTGCTACTGTTATGAATCGTAATGTAAATATCTGATATGCAGGATGGTCTTAGGCGACCCCTGTGAAAGGGTCGTTCGACCGCCAAAGGGGTCGTGACCCACAGGTTGAGAACCGCTGGCCTAGCCCCTAATGAGATAAACCATCTTGTGAAATGTAGTTACAGGCCATTCCAGTGCCCAAGACACACAAAGAGAGCCCTTCCCATCCCCTGACTCCTAACTACCACCTCAGCCAGAGCTAACCAGTTTTCACCTATGAATATCTTAGCATTTGAAATTACCTTAGACTTTCCCCAAAATGCAGTGTCCAATTTGTTCATGTTGCAGCAGATGTGCCAATAACTAGCATCCCTTTTCCCCGCTTCTGACTGTGGAAGAGGACTCAAAAATCTGCTATGGAAATTGAAGAAAGAAGTGAGCAATATTCCAGCAAAATTGGAGGTTGTAGCTCACAAGGGTGGCTGCAGAGGCACTCTACCTCTTGTGTCACAGGCTGAGCAGACATGTGCAAACCTGCTTGGTGGCCTTGTCCTGAGGGTCAGGAACCTGTGTGTCCAGTAAGTGAAGAGCAGAGAAGTGGCCCTAGAGAAGCAGGGTCTGCTCTTCCCCTGGGGAGGAGAGGAGGGATGGGCAGAGAAGCAGAGGGGTTACTCTCAGAGAAGCACACACGAGATTCATTCCATAAACATTGACTGTAGCAGGTATTACAAACACAGCAGTGAAGTGGAGGGCATGGCCAATATGGGCTGGATGACCTACTGGGAAAGAGAGATGTTGCCCAAGTCTTCATGGAGAAGGACAGGTATTGAAGGTGTCTGGGTGTGGCCAGCTAAGTCTGGGGAAGGTCTGAGGCACCTCTGAAAAGAGGGGAAGACTGCGTAGGAGACGTCTAGGTAAAGACAGTTAAAGGGCAGAGGGACCGGGAACAAAGACCCCTTGGTACCAGATCGAGTTGCCATTTAGAACCTGCAGGAGGCCTGGTTGGTTTGAGTATAGCAAGCGGGAGGGAGGCTGGTGAGGGTGCAGGTCTTTGGACCATGGCAAAGCTTTTAGATCATCAGAGAACTTTTAAACCAAGAATTATAAGGTCACCAGGGATGAAAAGATCATGGAAATTGGACATTGGTGCTGGGAAATCATGAGAGATGTTGGTGTTGACATAGTAAGAACCCAGACTAAAATAGAGGGGGGAAAGTGAGTGGGTCTTAAAGAGTTATCTAAATGTTCAAATGTGAGTGAGAAAGAAAACACAGAGACTAAGCAGGCCGTTCCAACTTCAGCCAGACTCTCTTCCCATCTCAGGAAGACAGGACAGGCCTCTCCCACGAGGCCATAGAGCCCACACTCCCCCTTTCTTTCCTCAGTCCCAGAGAATTTCTGGCTGAAAACTTTTGAAAACTCAACTTCCTTTCACTTTATCTCCTAGTCTTCACTTTGACCTCTCATGCCCCAGTACCCAGCAATGGTGAGGACCTTACAGTCTCACATCCCTTTTTCTCATCCTTTATCATGAGAAAACACAGTGTCATCACAGCGATGAAAGTAAAAGGCACTCCTAATCATTAAACCTCGAAAATCCAACTGGCGATACAATCTGAAAAAGCTGTGCAAATCTGTGCTTGACTAACTCCATTAAACACTAACCTGTTAGTTATACATTTACAACACCTAGAAACAATGTGTTTCTTTCCTTTGGTCATTAAATCCAGCTGAATCTTTTATACTTTTAGCATTACAGACTATAAAGCATTTTTTTGTAAGACTTTACTCTTTATGTGGAGCTATGGTCTATATCTTATTTGAAGATTCTAACTTTTCTTTAGATATATCTGATTTCAATGAGCATCTATGATTTGTCAGGCATCAAACTGACAAGTCATGGCATTTAAAGCTTATTAAAAAGATAATATATAAAGAATGATCTTATATACAAAGACCTTTGTTTATGTAAAAAGATAATGGAGGGAATGTAAAATGGGATAGCCATTGTGAAAAAACTGCATGGTGGTTCCTCAAAACAATTAAACATAGAATTCCCATATGAGCCAGCAATTTCACTTCTGGGTATATACCCAAAAGATTGAAAGCAAGGACTCAAACAGATATTTGTACACCAATATCTATAGCAGCACTATTCACAATAACCCAAAAGATGGAAACAACCCAAATATCTGTCCATGGATAAATGGCTAAACAAGCTGTGGGATATCCATACATTGGAATATTTCTCAGCCTTAAAAAGGAACGAAATCCTACTATATCCCATAATATGAGTAAACTTGAATTATATTATGCTAAGTAAAATAAGCCAGTCACAAAAGGACAAATACTGCATGATTTAATTTATATGAGTTACTTATAGAAGTCAAGTTCATAGAGGTAGGAAGTAGAATGGTGGTTGCCAGGGCTGGTGGGAGAGGAATATGGGAAGTTAATGTTCAATGGGTGCAGGGTTTCAGTTTGGGAAGGTGAAATAGTTCTGGAGATTGAAGGTAGTGATGGCTGCACAACAATGTGAATATACTTAATGCCACAGCGCTGTACACTTAAAATATGTTTGAAATGATAAATTTTATGCTACATATATTTTGTCGCGAGAAAAAATGTGAAAATAGGGAGAATAGTGAATGGTATGAAGACTCAACTTTTGTTGGAAGATGGAGATTTCTAAATAGAATGTGGGTAGGAATGTGGTATTTTCAGTCAGGGACTAACTTTGGAGAAGCCAACTAAACCATCTGGAGGTCAAGCAGATAGCTCAGAGGGAACCTTTGAAAGCTAATCTTTCCCATGACCCTATTTCTGTCATGTTGTTACTAAGCTCTGATAAGGCATGATGATGCTTCAAAAATATCATGAGGATTAAAAAAAAAGACTGACAATTCTTACAATCACCTTCTAAATCAGAGCCCCAAACCATCAGGGTTTGAAAATGAAAAGAGGCCCTGACCGAAGAGCCATAGTTCAAACAGAATGTTTCCTCCTTGGTGCCATGTCCTAAACAGTGGGCAGCTGGCCTCGGGGAGCCCCAATTCTTGCCTGGCCCCTGTATAAGTCTGGTATAAAGTTATAAATGATCCCAAATGGTGGCCATCTCAATGGAGGCCTATTAAATGGTTATTTCATTAGTTTTCTTGTGCTTCTATCATATGAAGAACAGAGGTAAATATCCTTTGATTACATGCCATAAAATACTAGAGAAAACAGAATATTTTAAATTATATTTTAAATTTAAATTTGCCCTGTCCAGGTGGCTCAGTTGGTTGGAGCATTGTCCCATACACCAAAAGGTTGCAAGTTCAATTCCTGGTCAGGGCACATACTTGGGTTCAATCCCTTATCGGGGGTGTGTATGGCAGGCAACCAATCGATGTTTCTCTCTCACATAGATATTTCTATCTCTCTCTCTAAAAAATCAACAAAAACAGGTCTGCTGGTGAGGATTAAAAACAAAAAACAAAAAAACCCTGACAATTCTTAAAATCACCTCCATTAAAATCACCATATTTAATGGAGGAAAAAATTCATAGAAACTATTGAAACTGCACTAGTCACTTTATGATTTACTTTGTAAAAAAATGATGAATAATAGCCTATATTTTATCAAAAAATATTACAGAGTGGATATAGGGGAACTCTCTATACTTTCCATTCAATTTTTCTATAAATCTAAAACTTCTCTACAAAATAAAGTCTATTAATTTAAAAAATAACAAAACAAAAAATCTATTTCCACATAGTCTAATAGTTGTCCATTAATCTAATAAAGCTTTAACCACCCAGTTGGCTAATGAGTGGTTCTAAGACTCCATCAGATTTCTCAGGCTATCTTGGTTTGGACAGCTGTGGTTCCCAGCTAATTATCTGCAGGCTTTAATTTGATCTCACAGCTTCTCTGGGCTTCATTTCCGTACCTTATGGTGCATAAAGGGCAGGATAGAGCGAGTCAGCGCTCTCCAAGTATCTGCACAAATTTCAAAGGGACCATTGGTCTGAGGAAATGCATTGGCATAAACAGGCGGCTGTCCTAGTCACTAAAGAGGTTCTACTTTGTCGTGATTTTGGCAGCTCTGTCCTCTCACCAAGACTGATGCTGACAGAATTAGACTTTCAGAACCACTCACCCCTCATTCCTCCAAAAGAAGAAGTGATAGCCAATTAGTAAACTTTTAATTTCTTACAATCTATAAAATTATAAAACAAAATTTAATGTTTTCCATGATTCAGGCTTAAAATGAGAAACCCAGAGGGTGCTCTGTGTACATTATTTTCACTGCATTATTCACAATGAATAATGTGAAAAAAATATGTGTGTGTGTGTGTGTGTGTGTGTGTGTGTGTGTATTCTTTGGATTTCTCACATCATTAGTATGGAATAATGATTAGGAAACATGTATAAAATTCACACATCTCATATAAGGTATTACTATTAGATTTTTAGTCACTTTCCCCAAGAACAATAGTTATTCTCCTGATAACTGACACCTCTCAAAATATTTAGTTAATTCAATTTTTGTCTCCTTTGTTATAATACGACTTGAAAATTCTGTCCTGCTATTCAAATATCTAAAACCATGTTACAAAGTAATATAACTGCCTCAGTAGAGATTAATAATCATGGCATAATTTATACATGTGAAGATAATAAACAAGAACAAACATTGTTTAAGCATCTGAATTCAACCCAGTGATCCAAAATATATAAACAACATGGTAACATAATGTAACTAGTATTTATTATACCTGAATAAATGATTTACTGACTGAATGAATTAATTAATTATCTGCTATTCAATTGGCACAGAACTAAAAACGAAAGAAAAGTTTAATCTCCATACTGCTGAGGGTTTTGGTTGTGAGACACACATTTTCACTTATGTTAGTGAGTATATAAATTGAACAATACAAGGGGGCTAAAGTAGGTTAACAACAATAATAAATAATACAATGATTAATAAATTAATAATACACTAATAAACTCTGCTCCATGTACTGACAACTGTAAACCTACTTCTGTCAGCCCCTGTGTGTTTTTCTAATTCACCAACCTGTTTTCTTTTTTTAAAGAAAAAAAATATTTTTATTGATTTCAGAGAGGAAGAAAGAAGGAGAGAGAGAAACAACAATGATGAGAATCATTGATCGGATGCCTCCTGCACGCCTCTACTGGGGATCAAGCTGCAACCCAGGCATGTGCCCTGACCAGGAATTGAACCCCGGACCCTTCAGTGCCCAGGCTGATGCTCTATCCACTGAGCCAAACCAGCTCGGGCTATTTTTATTTATTGATTGATTGATTTGAGAGAGAGAAACACCAACTTGTAGTTCCACTTATTTACTCATTCATTGGTTGATTCTTGCTCTAATCTACTGAGCTTCCTGGCCAGGGCCTGGAAGCTCAGTATCCTATCTAATAAAAGAGAAACATGGTAATTAGCCATACCTGTGCTACCCTTCCCATTGGCTAATCAGGGTGATATGCAAATTAACTGCCAACCAAGATGGCGGACGGCAGCCAGGCAGCTGAAGCGAACAGGAGGCTTGCTTGCTACAGTGATGGAGGAAGCCAAGGTTCCCCGCCTGCCGCTGCCAGCCTCTGAGCTGCACTCTAAGCAACTATGTTGCAATTATAGAAGCTAAACAAACCCCAGAAACCTGGTTTCAGCCAGCCGGCCTCAGCCAGCAGGACCGCAACAGTGTTTCAATTATAGGAGCTAAACAAATCCCAGATTCACTGTCTTTCAGCAGCCGAGGTCTCAGAGCTG
>NW_005871106.1:3148703-3187174 GCF_000147115.1 Myotis lucifugus
CTCAGCTCCCAGTGACAGCTATAGAAAGGTAAATAATCCCAGAATAAAAAAAAAAGAAAAAAGGAGAGGTTGGGAGCTTCAGTCACCCGCCAGCCCTGAAAACGGCCCTCAACCCCTCAGCCAGACTGGCCAGGCACCCCAGTGGGGACCCCCACCCTGAAGGGGGTGTGACCAGCTGCAAACAGCCATCATCCCCTCATCCAGGCTGGCCAGGCACCCAAGCAGGACCCCCACCCTGATCCGGGACACCCTTCAGGGCAAACCAGCCGGCCCCCACCCGTGCACCAGGCCTCTATCCTATATAGTAAAAGGGTAATATGCAAACTGACCCTAACAGCAGAAGGACTGGGAATGACTGGTCACTATGACACACACTGACCACCAGGGGGCAGACGCTCGATGCAGGAGCTGCCCTCTGGTGGTCAGGGCGCTCTCACATGGGAGGAGCTCTGCTCAGCCACAAGCCAGGCTGATGGCTGCCAGTACAGCAGTGGTGGTGGGAGCCTCTCTTGCCTCCTCAGCAGCTCTAAGGATGTCCAACTGCAGTTTAGGCCTGCTCCCTGCTGGCAAGTGGACATCCCCCGAGGGCTGCCGGGATGCCAGAGGGATGTCTGATTGCCATCTTAGGCCCAATTCCCTGGGGAGCAGGCCTAAGCCAGCAAGTGGTCATCCCCTGAGGGGTCCCAGACTGTGAGAGGGCACAGGCCGGGCTGAGGGACCCCCCTTTCCCCCCGAGTGCACAAAGTTTTTTGCACCACGCCTCTAGTTATTTATAAAAGGCAAAAAAAAAAAAAAACTGTAGCAACTATTGGGTAAATAAGTTCTAGAGCTATAATGCTCAATACACTGAATAATTCTGTATTAGAAACTTCAAAGAGGTTAAGAGACTAGACCTTAATTATTCTGAACACAAAAAAGAAATGATAATCACTTGACATGATAGAGATGTTAGCTAGTGCTACTGTAGTAATTATATTGTAATATATAAATGCATCAAACCAACAAATTGTACATTATAAACTTATACAACATTACATGGCAATAATATTTCAATAAGAAAATAAATACAATAGGCACTGAAAAAAGAACTAAAATAACCTAAACAACTTAACAAGGGCATGGATAAACAAATTTTGATATATTCATGAGGTGAAATACTACTCAGAAATAAAAATAAAACACCAATAAAATTAACAATGGATAATTCTCATAGGCATAATGCTAACAGAAAGAAGTCAGACACAAAAAAATACATCATTTTATTCCATTTATATGCTGTTACATAACAGGCAAAGCTAATCTAAACTGAAAAAAATATTCAGAACAGTTCATCTTGCAAAGGGGAACATTCTGGAGCTGTGAAAATGTTCTGTAGCCTGACAAGGCTGTGGTTTCCACCTATCTGTATGTATCAAAACTCATCCAACTATACCTTTAAGATGCATGCATTTCACTGTATGTAAACTGTATCTCAATGAAAAGGAAAAATAAAAGAAACATTTATTACAGGACTGGGTGAACTATTTTAGCTCCACAAATGTGCCTTTCCCATGCTGCTCTCTCCTGTGCACCTTCCTCATTCCCTGCTCCCTTCCTTTGAGTTCTTCCTTTGGGTTGTCTTCCTGCCCACTAAGCTGCCCCTCTTATATATGTTCTCCTTCCATGAGTTCTCAACCCCTGCACATCCTACAGCCCAAGACTGAGCAGTCTGTATAGTTGCCAATTTCCCCCACGAGACCAAAGCCCCTGAGGGCCAGGGTCGGCCCTAGATAACAACTGAAGTGACAGTGATAAAAACCAACATATAGCCCCTGGCCAGTGTGGCTTAGTTGGCTGGAGTGTTGTCCCTTGCACCTGAAGGTCACAGGTTCTATTGCAGAAGACAACCAATTGATGTGTTTCTTTCACATCAATTTCTCAATCTCAATCTCTCAATCTCTCTCCCTCTCCCTCTCCCTCTCCCTCTCCCTCTTCCTCCCTTCCTCCCTCTCTGGAATCAAAAGAAATAAAATAAATAAAAATTTTTAAAAAACAACCCAACATATATAAGGAACATATGTGTACTTTTTCTGTAGTAAGGGCCTTCCTTGGATGTCATTGCTGTTTTGTTCATCAATGAATCCTGCAGAGATCATGAATTATTAATATATTTAGTGCTCTCAGATATGATGGAATGCATCAAAAGGTAATTCCTGGTTGTTAGAATTGCAAATGATTTTTTAAAAAACATTTTCCTTATATTTTTCTGTATTTTTAAAAGGTTTTACTTTTATATCAGAACAAAGGAATTTTCTGTATAGAAAAAAGGTCAACTGAAGGCATTAAAAACAAAGAGCTTTTGAGATATAGCTGAGCTACTTTGTTTTTTTTATTTATTAAAGCTTTCTTTTTAAAGATGAAGGTTGTTACAATTTGAGTAGATTACTAAGTAAAAAGCAAAAAAAAAGCAAATGCTGGAATGAATTCCAACAGTACTGTAATTATCAAAGAAATATTTCTTTGGAAATTACAACTTCTTTTTTTTTTTTTAGCTTTAATATAACAGGAAGAAATAATTATTTCAGAATGGACCTCCCCTTCTTTCCATAAATACACAAAAAAGCTTTATTTTGAAGCCAAAACAGTTGGGGATCTGAAAGTATATTTTTACAGAATCTTGAAAACGATTTTCCCTAATTCACCAGAATTCTTTCCAAGGCCCAGTCTCAGAAGAACTGATGAGTAAGATATACTGTAATAGTATGGCCATTAAAAACAAAAAGAGGGGATAAAAAGCAGGAGGAAAGTTTGGTAAACTAAATTTTCTTAAATGGAGAAATGGTTTGGCAAACCACCATTGATAATACACAAGTGATAAGGTTTAAAAATAAAGCTTGTCAAGAAATGAAACTCCATATAGTTCTTAAAGCCTGGCCTCAGTTACTTTCATTTATTCAGCTCACTTGTCATTAACATTGAACAAATGAAGGTACAATATCTGTATCCCCATCTCTGGTCCCCATTTGATCCTATAGCTCTGTCACCT
Source organism: Myotis lucifugus (assembly GCF_000147115.1). Lineage (NCBI taxonomy): Eukaryota > Metazoa > Chordata > Mammalia > Chiroptera > Vespertilionidae > Myotis > Myotis lucifugus. Next base: position 3,151,729 of record NW_005871106.1, read on the forward strand.
ACAGGTGTGGCACCTGGAAGATAATCTGGGGGAGGCTGCCAGAAGAGACCTTTGCAAAGTAAGAGGCAGTGGTAGCTTTAGGGCTCAGATTCTTTACCCCCCTCCCAGGGACAGCCAGGGTCGCTTCATGTTTCCTCTGTGTGAATCTCTGCTGACTTCAGTGACTGGGTGGCCCATAGAGCACAGGGGAAGTGGCCTGTGTGACCCTGGAGGCCAACTCTACAGGGGACACAACTTCTGCCTCTTTCTCTGGAACGTTCATGCCGGAGCTCTGAACTGTCTTAGAACCAACCTACCTTAATGCCGCCATGCTGTGAGGAGGCCAGCGGCCCACATGGAGGGCCACGCAGAGCAATCCTGGGACCACATGAAGAGCGAGCCTGACCAGCCCCCAGCTGCCCAAGCACCCTCCCCTGCTGCCAGGACACCCTCCCCAGCTTCACCACTGTCCCCACCCCAATCTCCCCCAGCACCCCTTTCCCAGCTGCTCCATCTCCAGCCCCCAGGGACTGCAGCCTTAGACACGCCCACTCAATCAAGCCTTTCCTAAAATCTTGACCCACAGAAACCTAGATAGATATAAAATGAATGTTGTTGTTTTAAGCCATAAAGGTCTGCAGTGATTTCTTACACAGAAATAAACAACTGGAAGAGAAGCTGTGTATGAGAAAATAAAATGAGATCATTAAAATGTGAAATATGTATCTATGAGAATAGCAGACAACAGGACAAAGTAGAAAAAAAATGTCTTAGTGTTGATTACTTCCAAATTGTAACGAAGAGCTTAAGATTTCTTCTAATCTATTCATTTTGCCAAACAAATTCAAGAAAAACTTAGTATTTTAAATTGGTTGAGACTAGTATACAGTAATAGAAAACTGAAAGGGAATCATTTTAAATAAACATGAGTGCACAGCAGGAGGAATTTCTACCCGTTTCCAGGAAGGGTCTCTGCCTGACCTTTTTAAAGAAACAGCCAAGACTCATTTGTAATGAGAAGCTCCAATTTACATGCAATTCTTGTACTAAAAAGCTTTCAAGATTTTCAGCCTTAAAAAATGTGCCTATTCTTTTCTTATTTACCCTGTCATTGTGCTTAGCAAACACTCTCTATTGGATAGTACAATAATAAACCTCAATCTAGTTCTGGTCAATTTTTCAGAAATTTTTGGGGAAAAAACAACAGACATTCAAATTAATGAGGTTTTATAAAACCCAGCAAACAGGCAGCTCTTGTCTAGGGGTTTGCATAAAACAAAGGCCCCTCTGTGATTATGTTCCCACAACAAAGTGCTACTTCCTAATTAAACCTACACAGAAAACAAAGCCGTTCTTCAAAAGGCAGCTTTATTTTCAATGCCTTAGGAAACGTTTCCTTTTTTTATGAAATATATTTAGTCTTCTAAAGGAACATTACAAATTTTCACTCACAAATCTGACCACTCCTAGTAAAATTTTCACCCAGGTTTAAACCTTTTTTTAAAGGAGAACACAAAACACTGATTTATTTTCCTGTTTCTTGGCCAAAAACACATTAGGTAGCACCCAGATCTACCAGTAACAGCAAACGCATGAACAAGTGTTAAAACTCTGCCTCAGTGGAGGGGGAAAGGACCCTTTGAGCCACAATGCAACCTGGGCAAAGAGAATAAGCGGAGGGGCTTGGGAAGAATCTGAACACTCCCAAATCAGGAGGAAATTGTAAGAGCTCCTGCTGTTTTTCCTATAAAATCATAATTCAAGGGGAAACAGTGATAGGAAACCAAGAATAAATGAGGTGGGATTGTCACATAGTATAGAAGGAACCAGGGGTCCTGATTTTCAATCCGAGCTTCGTACACATATATAGATTCTACATGCTATACATAGGTTATATACTGCATATAATTCTATAACACTATATTACTAAATTCTACATCATTTTAAATGCTATAACACTACATTCTATATACTACACATAATCTATATACTATGTACAGATTTACATATATACATTATATTTACATATTTGTATATAATATATAGATTCCTATACAATACAGGCAATCAACATTCCTTTTGAAAGGAATAATCAAAATAAAAAACTGATCACAAACTTGCAATATGAACCTTAAAATTGATATGTATTCACTTCATTACTTCACTGGCATACATATGAGAGCGATCTTTTTTTCACCCATAGCAGAAAAAAAAAAGCAAAATGTCTGGCATGGGAATTCTTATGCAAATCATGGGTAAGCCATATAGAATATTGATGCAACTTTAATTATATTGGGAAATGCTCCTGCTCTGAAGTTAAATAAAACATCAGGACATAAGCATGTATGACATAATTCTCAGCCTAAGGGATTGTATCACCCAGTGATGCAGACAGAACCCAGGCCCTTGAACCTCAGTAAGTCCTTACCCTTGAGCAAGTTCCTTAGCTCTCTGTTTTAGTTTTTGTCATTTGTCAAAAGGAGATCACAATAGAACCAAATTCATAGGGTGAATATGACAATTCAATGACATAACCCCCATCAGGGGCTGAGCACAAGGTCTGGCCCACATTACGCATGCAAGAAATGATACCACAGCATCACTGAACGCACAGAAAAGCAGGCAAACGTCTAAAAGTAAAATGCTGATATTAGCAGGGGTTGCTTCAGAGTGAAGGGAAAGGATCGTAAGTTTTTCTACCTCTTTACACTTATTGTACCTTCTATGTATTTTTCTACAATTATCCCATTTTACTTTTCTAACAAGACAAAAAAAAATAGAATTGACTTATGAATTTGCTTTCTCAAAATCTGCTTAATTGCACTTCTTGCCTAACCCTATTAGCTAACCTCTATTAGATTATAGGAAGGTCTTGTTTAAAGATTTTCTTGGTGAAAGCTGAAGATCTCCGGGACATCTCAGTCATCTGTGGATTACAAACATGACAGGGAGAAAGGAAACGTTTGCTTAGCATGAGGAATTTGTCAGGTGCTCGACCAGGAGCGGCCCTCCTTCTTAATGCTACAGCATTCTATTTGTAAATGAGGAAAACATAGCACCCACTACACTTTATACATCTCCCCCACACCGTACAACCCAAAACAATAATAAATACGTACATGCATACATAAATAGAACTGCTAACACTTTTTCTCCACCACCACTGTCCTTCTTAAAGTCACAGTACCAAGGTGTCACCCTATGGCAGGCTCTCAGCTAAGATCCAAGGACACCTAGTCTGTCAATGCATCAGAAGGCAGTCCATGATTCCACCACAAGAATTCTAAATTTTGCATCTTCATCCCAAGGTTTATCTAAAAACTTAATATGAGCATATTCGAGATCAGTGTATATATATATATATATATATATATATATATATATATATATACATATATATATGAAATGAAAGTCCTTTGTAACAAAATTCTGCTCCAGGATTTTAAAGTTGCATCTGTTTTTCTTTCATTGCCCAGGTACAAGTAATCACCTGCTGAGAAGATAGTATTTGTGTGGACTGCCAAGCAAATCTACCTTTTAAGCTCTGTTTTGTGGGGCTTTCAGTGGAGGTACTAGCAGGAGGCTGAGATACTAGAGGAGTCAGGGAGGCTGGAGGAGGGAGGCAGGGAGGCAGGGAGGCTAGAGGAGGGAGGCAGGGAGACAGGGAGGCTGGGAGGGGTATTGCTCCTCTCTGTGTACCTGCTGTTCTGCTGGTGCCCTTCACCCTGGCTACAGCACTTGACTGCAGTGTCCAGCCTCCCAGCACTCCCCATATGAGCCTCCTCATCACCAATCAGAGGTAAAACATTCTCTTCCAAGCCTGTAGGTGCGAATAACCCCAGTCACCTCCCTAAGTTCTCCTCAGCCCTTACTATCTCAGCAATATCCTGGAACTCCCTTTCCACTTCTCCAACACTATTTAGCCAGTTCCTCACACTAGATATGTTCCTTTAAATACCTGGTATGGTTTCTGCTTCCCTGATTGGACCCTGGGTGATACATAACAACATGTATTTCATATATATTAACTTTTTAAAATTGTAGTAAAATATACATAACACAAAAATTACCATTTTAGCCATTTTTAAGTGCACAGTTCAGTGGCATTAAGTAATTCACATTGTTGTGCAACCATCACCACCATCCACCTCCAGAACTTTTTCATCTTCCCAAACTGAAATTCTGCACCCATGAAACAGTAACTCCTCACCCCTCCCCATGTGTTGCATGTATCAGAATTTGCTTCCTTCTTAAGGCAGAATAATATCCCATCCTATGCATATGCCTTATTTCGTTTACCCATTCACTCTTGGACACTTGGGTTGCTTCCACCTTTTAGCTGTTGTGACTAGTGCTGCTATGAATATAGCTGTGAAATATCTCTTTGAATTCCTGCTTCCGATTTCTTTGAGAATATACCTAGAAGTGGAAATGCCGGATCACATGGAAATTCTGTTTACCTTTTGGAAGTCACCACAGCACTGCATCATTTTACATTCTTACCAGCAAGGCATGAGGGGCAGCTGCTCTTCATCCTCCCCATCCCTTATTTTCTGTTTTCAATTTTTTTTACAATAGCCATGTTAATGAGTGTGCAGTGGTATCTCATTGTGGTTTTAACTTTCATTTCCCTAATGAGTAAAGATGTTGAGTATCTTGTCACCTACCCAGTGTATTATCTTTTAAAGTAGTGTGTCTCAAACTGGAAATCCTTGGGGTCTTTTATCGAGAAACTTTACCATAAAGTGTACCTAGTAATAGAATTATCAGGGCCTGAAAGAATGTTGACAATTATACAATTCAAGATCCATCAAATGTGCAAGCTCTCTTTCTCTTGGAAGAATTTCTGTAAAATTCTAAGTTGTCACAAAAGGTCCCTGGCTCACTCTCGTGGTGTAGTGCTAAAGAAACTAACACAAGTATGTTAGTTTTACGTTTGTTATTTTTCTTTAAAAAAAATACCACACTCATTCAATACCCATAGATTTTCATAAAAGTAAGGTATTACTAAGTATCTAAGTGTTAATTCTAAAATGTTGTGAGTCGATGTAAAAAATAAATAATAGTCACTATTTTGAAGAAGTAAATAAATCAAATCATTCCTCTTGTAATATGTTACTAAAGCAAACACTCTGTAGTTAAATCTTATTGCAAACCACACAACATTTATAGAGTTTCTGATAACACCACTTTTTATTTTCTTCAGTTTATCTTTCAGGCAGCCAAACATCATACACTGAAGCTAAAAAAATATCATAATTTCAATGGGATGATCAGCCAGAGAATCAAGATCGGGATCTATGTCTTCAGCACAGCCAACACAGAATGAAAGTGACTAATTTGGTCATGAAACCTCAGGCGCTGACATGATATTAAAGTGCATGAACACATTTATAATATGAAGATGTTATGACTCCTAATTATATTAAAGCCTATAAATTTACTTTAGAAACCTATACCTTAATTGCACATTTTTACAGGAATGTAACAAAGAAGTCAAAAGGCTTGTTTATTGATTGTCATCTTTTAATCAGGCTGCAAACAAAAAAAGAGGAGGGGAATGTGAAAAAGCATTTATTAGCACCGCAACGATTCACTCAGTGCCTCAACTCTGGCAATGCCTGGGCCTATAAGAGTGAACCAGGCAACCCTCAAGAAATATTAACCGGGAAAGGAAAGGAAAGAAAAGAGAGAGAAGAGGAGGAGGAAGAGGAAGAAGACAGCTGTGGCCTCTGCCTTAGTGGGGTGTATAATCCAGAAATTAACTGGTACCTGGCTAATGGCTGGCTTGCCAGAGAAACATGCAGATTTGACAATAGGAAAAAGTCATCAGAAGGTGTAGCCATGCTCTAGATTGGAGTGTCAGTGAGACCTGAAAACAAGGGTGTGATGTGGGAGAAAAAGGAGATGACTTTATAAGGGAGAGATCGGGCTGTCAACACCTACACAGGATTCAAATTTCGTCTCATTACAACAGAGACAAGCAAGCTGGGGTGCAACCGAAGTAGCCATTTAACTGGAATTTCGAGTCTTTAGAGCTGAGTTTACTTTGTAGGAAATAGAGGGTATAAGGAACAAGTTAACAAAACCATGATGAAACAATCTGACAGACCCAGAATGTGGGCTGTTCTACAAGACTATTAGCCTAGCCCAGTGATGGCGAACCTTTTGAGCTCGGCATGTCAGCATTTTGAAAAACCCTAACTTAACTCTGGTGCCGTGTCACATATAGAATTTTTTTGATATTTGCAACCATAGTAAAACAAAGACTTATATTTTTGATATTTATTTTATATATTTAAATGCCATTTAACAAAAAAAAAATCAACCAAAAAAATGAGTTCACATGTCACCTCTGACACGCATGTTATAGGTTCGCCATCACTGGCCAAGCCTGTTTAAAATGTCAGCATAATTTTAAAAACTTGGAGGACAATTCAGATTAGAAGAAATTTAAGAAGCACAACAATCAAATGCAATGCATGTTTCCTACTGGATCCTGGTTTGGAAAAAAAACACCTATAAAAGACACTGGTGGCTAAATTAGGAAAATTGGGTACAGATGTAAAAATAGTTATTAGCTAATTACTGTTAATTGTGTGAGAGTTGCTAAGGGCATGGTGCCTATTCAGAACAAATGTCTTATTTTTAGAAGATTCAAAAAATACTGTATTGGCACAATGTCACAATGACTGCATTTAACTTGAAAAGTGTTCAGCAAGCTGAAACAAACAAAACAATGTTGAAAAATCCCTGAGCCTCAAGGGAGGGTATATGCATATCACAATAATATGCTTTCTACACAATTAAATATATCCATAATAAAAAGGCTAAATAAATAAATACATCTGAGAAAGTTTTGCTCAAATGTAAACATAATGCATTTTTTAAAAAAAAAATGAAAGCACAGCAGAGATTTTGCATTGTGTAAAAGGTAAAGAAATCACTGAGCACTAATTATTTTAAACAAGCTTAATTTATAAGCTTATCTTAAAACACTAGAAATTACCTAGCAGTTTATAACTGTATGCACAGCTGACCCTTGAACAGCATGGGTTTTAATTCAATAAATTCCTGTAGTGTTTTCAGTTCCTGGTTGGGAATCTGTAGATGCAGAGTGCCCCTAACTCACTCCTGTGTTATTCAAGGGTCAACTGCACATGCCTGTTTTTAAAATATGCCTTAAAGACCTAAAACTGATACCCCTGTGGTATTTCTCAAGCTGACGCAATTCAACCTAAAGCAAAAGGTTTCCCTTCCGGATGAAGTCAAGCGTGACATGTTGCAAGACAAAGGACAGTCTAAGATGCACTTGAAGTCAATACATAAAATGTCCAGCAGTTTCTTTGGCCAAACTCATATAACACCACATTTCTGATGAAAATGGTCACACTTTTTCCCTTAAAAAAGGAAAATAAATTGAAAAGGTGATGGGAAAATCAAATTCTCCTGCAGAAGCATCCTTCTGACTGAAATAAAAACAAAGTCCAGGGTGGCCTGGCCAGTGTGGCTCAGTTGTTCCCATGCACCGAGAGGTCACTGATTCAATTCTGATCAGGTACATACCTGGGTTGTGGGCCCAATCCTCAATGAGGGGGTGAAAGGAAACAGCTAACCAATGTTTCTCTCTTATCAATGTTTTCTCTGTCTCCTCTCTCTCTCTCTCTCTCTCTCTCTCTCTCTCTCTCTCTCCCTCCCTCCCTCTCACTTCTTCTCTCTCTCTCTCTAAAATCAATAAAAATGTATTTTAAAAAACAACAACAAAACAAAGTCCCATGGCAAAAAGGGAGTTCCTTTATCTATTTTTCTCTAGGTGGGTTTGAAAATATTAAAGCATGACATTAATTCAGGACATATGGGCTATCCTCTTTTGTTTCCAAGTTTACTTACATAATACTATGAACCTTAACCTGGAAAAATGTCTCCCTGAGCTGTACATGTTGGTCATTACCGTATTTACTGTTATAAGAGAATCAAAAGTTCCTTGCACATAAGTATACACAGAATTGCCGTGTCTTCTCCTTAAAATCTTGCACATTTTTAAACTATTACCTATTCAAAGAATTATAATAACTCGTCATTAACTCTCCAAAATTCCTATTACAATCCTACAGTGCACATTTCAACTATTTGTCTCAACTGACATTTTACATGATATTGAAGAGTTCTAACAAAAGAGAATCAAATGGAAATAAATAAGAATATCATGCAATGGCTTTTCTTGAGAACTGAAATCAAATTGTGACAATAGGTGACATCTCTCTTTTTCATCCTTTGACTCAGATAATTTTTTCCCATTTCCAGAAATTTGGGTGCAACCAGGGCCCATACCATATTTTTCTCCATTCTACTGCATGGTCTTGAAGCAAATCCAGAGGATGCAAGTGTGGCCTAAGCCAATTATACCTTGTCCTTCCCAACTCAAGCTGAAGGCTTGATCACAGAAGTACTGGACAACTCCACCTTACTCATGGCCCTCACAGACAGCATGATAAGGGTGAAGCATGGTCAAGAGGTTTAACACTATCCTCTTTTGTTTCCAAGCCTTATTTTCTACAGTAACTTGGCACAGTGATAACCTATATATATAAGCCTAAACGACCAAAGGACTGAACGCAGGAGCTGCCTCCTCATGGTCAGTGCGCTCCCACTGCCAACCTCCCACGGTCGGCCAATGTCCCACAGTCCCTCCCCCTGACCGGCCAACCTCCTGCAGTCTCCCCCACCCCCCAGCCAGCCAACCTCGATCACCCCAATATGGACTAGGCAAGACAGCCCCGATCAGGCCCAATTGCCGGCCAGGCAGAGGGACCCCAACTGTGCATGAATTCATGCACCAGGCTTCTAGTAGCAAGATAATAAGCTTGAAAGGCAGAAAATACATGGATGTGTCTGTCGTCATCTAGTACACAGTCTGACATAGGCCCTGCTGACTTAGTATCTAAGAACATCAAACCCCACTGAAAAAAATTTCACTCATTTTCTCAAAGATTCCTGGGAATGAAAAATGTGACAAGCAATGGTACCATGGACTACTTTTGTATATCACTTAACTTCACCTTGCAGAAAAACAGTGAGAACAGAACATAAACATGGTTAGAAATAAGGCAGACTTTCCCAAAGGTCAGCAACCCATAGACATTCTTCAACAGTTCTCGCCTTACCTACCTGTCTTAAGTCCAAAGTGATTGTGACCCAGTGATATTCTCTCCCATTTTGAATACTGGGACTTTGCCACCAGTTATTGGTGCCATCTATCGCATTTGATATTGGATGGCGTTCTGTTAAAAGAAAATAGAAACATAATACCCTCTAGATCCATCCATGTTGTCACAAATAGTTTGATTTCATTCTTTTTATGGCTGAGTAATATTCCATTGTATATATATATCACATCATCTTTACCCATTTATCTATCGATGGGCACTTAGGTTGCTTCTAAGTCTTAACTATTGCAATTAATGCTGCAATGAACGTAGGAATACATATGCCTTTTTAAATTAGTGTTCGGGGTTTCTTTGGATAAATACACAAAAGTGGAACTTCTGGGTCATATGGTAATTCTATTTATAATTTTTTTAGGAACCTCCATACTACTTTCTATAGTGGCTGAAACTAATATAATATTTCATATCAACTGTAATTAAACAAAATTATAAAAAATAAAAATATAAAAGGAATAAAAATATGCATACCTCTCAGCTTTGGGTTTAAAATTTTTAACTTCTAAACTGTATGCTAATGGAAATGAATAGCAGTGAAGGTCAACACAGTTCTCACGGTTTCCTAATAAAAGGCTTCACAATCATTTCAAAACATATAGATTCCCACGGGTACTTCCAAGTAGAAGGAGCAACACTTGCCTTTGGGGTTGGCACTGTTGCCATCGCAGATCCGGCACTGGGGGTTCCGCACAGGTCGACCGGGCACGTGCTCCACGAGTTTGCAGAACATCTCAGGCCCCTTCTCACCACAGGTGGCATTGGTGATGATGTGAGCATTGCTGGCAAGATTGAGAATGGCAGGAAACAGGCCTGAAAGTGAAAATTCACCAAATCACTTCAGCCACTTGAAATAGAAAAGGGTAGGATTACTTCATCTCACTTTTCAGGTGAATCAGAAAGAGATTGGAAATCTATGTGCTGAGTGACGGAAGTCTTACACAAAAGCAGTTATATAGTGGTTTCATTTATATGAAATTCTAGGACAAGACAAACTCATCTACGAGAAGAAACTCTGACCAGCAATGGCAGAGGGTGGGGATTTACTATGAAGGGACACAAGGAAACTTTCTGAGGTAATAAAATCATACGATGCTGTTGTGAAAAACCATAGAATGCATGAGATTTGAGTTGATTGGTATGTCCCACTCTACGTAAATTTTACCTCAATTTTAAAAAATCATAAAAAATGTTGGTGTAAATGCTGAACAGTTTAGGAGTAAAGTGTACTCACTTTGAAATGCACTGAAAAATAAGCTGGATTGATGGGTAGGCAGAGATGGCTACAGGGACAGACAGGTAACAAAGTGGAGTAAAATGCTCATTGTAGACTCTCAGTGGGAAGATAGATGTTCACTGTACAGTTCTTTCTGCTTTTCTGATGCAAATTTTTCATGAAATGTTGGGAAAATAGATTTTAAGAAGTTTCAAATGATCCAGTGCACATATATGCCAATGAGATTCAAACACCTTTCACTTAAAAGAAGGGCATCCATTTCCTACCCATGTTGTTCCAGTCGCCTCTGCTGGCATTTACAAGGTCTCTCCTATCATTACCCAGGATACTTTTCTCTCTCCTCCTCCTTTCTGGCCTGTTTTCTTTGGTGAGTAAAACTTGAGAGCACAAAGATCTATTTTTTCCCAAATTCTCTTCAATTCAGTAGTAATCTTTGCCTTAATACAGTTCTTTTGTCTACAGTGAATTTTATCTTTAAGCAGCTGGTCCAAATTATTCAGAAAACAATTTTTCGATGACTGTGAGGAAAATACCTCCATTAGGTTCTTTAGAGATTTGACTTTATCTTGGGATGAGAGGATAATAGCAGTGAGATTCTATGAAGACCCAGAAAGCACATGTACAGGATGTTGAAGAGGCTTCTACATGAAAGGGCATCGTGAATGGAGAGAGAGTATTGAAAGGCGGGGTCTTAGCTAAGTGGGGTTTTTCTAATTTACTAGAAGTTGATCTTCAAAGATCACAGAAGATAATCCTTTCTTTATAAAGAATATAGAGTCAGTGTTATTTCTGAAATATTTCCTTTCCAGTGAAATTTTTTAAAAGCACAATCTAACGTTAGTAATATAGAAGGAATTCATGTCTTCGACTTTTTTTTTTTTAGGTAATGCTTAATCTTGTCAATAATCTTTATTATAAATATTTTAATGATTTAATTTATAAAATAAAAATGATTATTTTTGTAAGAGTTCCTAAATTTAAAGACTTGCCACCTACCTAAAAAAAGTAACTTTTTTTTAAAGTGGCCCATCTTTATTTTTTTATCTTTTTATATTTTTAATTTAAATTCTTTATTGTTTAAAGTAATACATGAGTCTCCTTTTTCCCTCATTGACCATTCCCCAGCCGCTGCCACCCCCCAGCACATGACGTCACCCCCCTGTCTGTGTCCATCGGTTATGCTCATATGCATGCATACAAGTCCTTTGGTTGATCTCTTAACCCCCACCAGCCCCACCTTCCCTCATAGTTTGAACAGTCTGTTCGATGCTTCTATGTCTCTGGTTCTATTTTTGTTCATTGGTGTATGTTGTTCATTATATTTCACAAATGAGTGAAGTCATGTGATATTTATCTTTCTCTGACTGGCTAAAAAGTAACTTATTAGATAGTCTTTCAAAGACTTTCCATATAAAACAGAGCTACCTATTAGTAGTTCTATCACAGCAGAATGACCCTATTCAACAGTCCCTTAGCTTCTCAATAGAAAATAGTAATTGGATATTTGTATGTTAGAGCATTAATTATTAATTTTGGAGCATAACACAGACACATCATATACTATCTTTAATATGTTATATTATATTTTCATTTTTAACTTAAAGTTTTTCATTTTTATCATATTCCTTTAAAAGGATTTATTTTTTAATCAAAAAGCCTTTATGAGGAAACAGATGAATCTTTATCTTTAATTATGTAGTTCCCCAAATTAGTATTATTTTTTAAAATTTTGTTTTATTACTTAAAGTATTACAAAGAGTATTACATATGTCTCCCTTTTTTCCCCCCCCACCCCCTTGACCTTCCCCCGGCCTCCCCTACCCCCCAGTGTCTTGTGTCCATTAGTTATGCTTATTAATCCTCACCTAAGGACATGCCTAGAGGGAGGGAGCGGGGAGGAGAAAGAGAGAGAGAAAAAGAGAGAGAAAGAGAAAAAGAGAGAGAAACATCGATCAGTTGCCTTTTATATGTGACTGGGGATCGAACCACAACCTGAGTATGTGCCCTGACTGGGAATTGAACAGGCAACCTTTCAGTGCACAGGACAATGCTCAACCAACTGAGCCACTCCAGCTGGGCCCAAATTATTATTTTTATCAACCACTTAGACACTTACACTTTATGGAATGATCTACTTCTTGAAGTGACATGTAATTCTTGGGAGTGATACTTAAATGGCAGAAGGAGCTGATATTTATTGTTTGATACTGAGATAAATATTAATTTTCTCCATCGTTTATGACCATAACATTCTAGTTATCTGGTTCGAATGTATCTTATGAGTTAACAATTGCAAATACAATATGGTTTTAAACTGTGGTGTCTTTTTTATCCTAATACCTAAGTGATGTTTTCCTGGCTCTGAAGCACATGTATGCATTTAGATTTGCAGTACAATCAACTCTCTCCATTCCCTTCCACAGGCTAGTCAAGCAAGGAAGAGAAGCCAAGGTCACCGGTACTGATTTAACAATGCATTTTTCTATCAACAAACACTTCACCAGATAACTTAACAAATGCTCCCACTGTTCTTTATTCTCTCCTCCAGTTGTTCCACATCAAGAGAACTCCCCACTTTCTGCCCAGGGCTTCCTCCTATCCAGGAGACCTTGAGTTATTGGGAGGAGTGGGGGTGAAAGGGGTGGGGCAGTCTTGAGGGCACCCTGCTCGCTGTTCTCAGGAGTCTATGCTCTGAATCCCTGAGAAAAGGAAGGCCAAATGTGGACATAAAAATAGTATTTCAGTTGTACTAATCAGTATCAGGTAGTTCTTGCCCTAGAAAGGCTGTAAAGAACTTTCATATTTCCTTACCTTGCTAGTATTCTAAGTATGCTTTTTTTAAATTAAAAATAAAAGATAAATTCCTTTGTCAGCATGGCTGTGTAAAAAAATAACTTTAAATAATTAATTTCAAAAATATACCCTGGTTATCTTTCCCTAGAATTAAATAAATCTTTCTTCTCAGATATACTAGTATTTGAATAAAAACTATTTACTAAAATTATTATTCCTTATATATAGTACATTTACTCTTCATAGTTATTATTATTCCTGGTTGCATATGATCACATCTGCTAGAAGATGAAAGAAAGTTAGAAATATGTACTGGAGAAAACATGTTTTAAAAAGAATTCTTTTAAAAAGTCCCCCAGGTTGCTGAATCATTTCAAAGACAACCAAAATATTTCAATTAAAGGGAAACTATGTGAGCTTCAACTAGGAGGAAGGATGGGAAATCAAAGGGTGAGAAAGGGCGCTGGGATCAAGAACCTACCAAGAACAAAAGTTTGATTTTACATGTAAAAATCAAAGGCAGAAGGAGGGCTGTTGCAGGACACACGTGACAAGTTTTACCATTACTTAGCTGTCACTTAATAAATTAGATGACACATTTTTGTTGAGAGACATTATTTACTTTAGTTACTAGTAGTATTACTGGAATACTAATTTGTCTTTTCCCCCCATTCAGAGCACACAATGGAATCATTTTTCTATCCCTGTATTTAACTGGTAGCTAAAGACTTTATAAGGCCAAACTCCATGGAGCATGAAATAAATTCCTTCTCATTCACCAGTAGCTTAAAAAAAAAAAATCCTTTCTTCACAGCCTGAACACATTTGGTTTTCTTAAATACATTTCAGGACCACATTAATCTGCTAGAAATTCATTTATTACTGTTAGATGAAAAATTGCCACAAAGCTGACAAAAATGCTACTACACACAATTACCAAAGATTTCAGCTGAGAGACTTTGATAGTTGAATAATTCATTTTTAGAGGCTTCTGGGTTTTTCCCTGTAGAAAATCTCTTCACCACCTTAAAAGAGAGTATATATAATGCTGACTAGCCCTAGGCTCAGGGCACCTTCTTTATCAATGTTTCTGAAATGATTCAAGGCCAATAGCTCAGGGCCTTCACGATGTATTTGTGTACAAGAGAAGCAAAAGTTTTTTCTAATGAGTTTTTTTCTATTTTGGAAAAAAAAAAACAACGCAAGTTCTACAAAACGCTATTTGCCTAATCCATATTATTTGATGTTATGGGGTAAAAATGATTTGCAATTCTTAGTTAAAGGATGTGTGGTGATATTTCAGGTCAATTTTTCTCAGCATGAAATTAAAGATCATGAATATTTTATAAGATTGAATAATAAAAGTGGCTTCTGGTGTCAGGAGTTTTTGTTCTGAAAAACAGTCAAAGCTACTTGTTCAATCCATGAAGATATTTGAAAAAATAGGAATTTAAAGTTTCTGAATTGAGAAACTTGTGACTTTTAAAAAACATTCAAATTCTTTTTCCCCCCATAATTACAACTTTCACTTCCCTAATCTCACCCACTTATCATGTAAATATCTATAAATTGATTAGGGAAGACTGCAATTACAAAGAAACTATCCTGTTTTTAGAACTCTTTGAAATATGGTATCACCTTATTGAACAACAAAAGCAGGACCTCAAACAGCTACAAATGGCATTAGTTAGTGAGAAATCCTAGAAACATTTAATGCTCTTCCAGAATATAACATCAAAGTATTCTAAAAATATAGTTTAGATATTCTAATGACATAAATTTCTAATAGTTAAGGTATTCTAATAATACTCAGGTATTCTAATGACAAATTTTTAAAGGATGCGTGAATTCACATTTAGCAACATATTCATATGTCGTAAAAAGCAGGTGAGAGCGTTGTATTAAGATCAATAAATTTTTTGCCCAGACGGTGTGGCTCAGGGGTTGAGCGTCAACCTATGAACCAGGAGGTTATGATTCGATTCCGGGTCTGGGCACATGCCTGGGGTGCGGGCTCAATCCCCATTAGGAGGTGTACAGGAGGCAGCTGATCGATGATATCTCTCTCTCCCTTCCTCTCTGAAATAAAGATACTTTAAAAACATGAACTCTTAAAAAAAAAGTTCAATACATTTTTAATGAGAGCTCTTAGGTACAAAGCACTATGCCAGGCTTCTCCCTGGGACACCAAGATGAAGAAGCTGGGCTATTCCTACCCCAAGACTCTTCTTACAAGCAGGAGAGAAAGACAGACATCTATAAATATATTCTGATAAGTATAATATTAAAAATGCAGCAATACTTAAAAATAGATTCGAGGAGAGAATCTAGAATAAGAAATTCAGTTGGGCATAACCCAGGCAGGAGTATAAGGGCATGTGCCCAGGGAAGAGCAGGTCTAAAATCCTTATATGGCTCCTCATTGCTCTCCAAATCGATTTCCGTTTCCTTCCTCTGCACCTTTCATATATCCGTTCATTCCCTACTCATCCTTCAAGCTAAGCCCAGGTCTTCCCTGAACTCCAGGCTAATACAATGTTCTTCTTTTGTCCTGCCTTACATCAGCATGCCCTCTCCCTGCACTTACCATTTACACAGAGATCATTAACTTGCTGATCAGTCTCCCCCCAGTTCTTCTCCCCTCACTACCCTTCTCCAAAAAATATAAACAACTCTCTATTAACACATGAGTTCCTTCAGGGCAGAATCCTGTTCTGTTTGCTCTAGGCCAGCCTCTGGCCCTGTGAATGTCCTATATCTGGGACCTGAATGAAAAAATGAGTAAATGAATGAAATGTTCTCTCACAGTCTTGGATTACCAGCAAGTGCACAAAGCAGGAGCCTAAATCTAGATTGTCATCCTGGTTACACCACTAACCAACAATATGTCTGACCAGTCAACCTCTCAGAGCCTCTATTTCCTCAATTACTAAATGAGTGCCTCTATGAACCCATTTTTCCTCAGATACTATGATTCTAGAATTTTACTTCTCTCTCTCACTATTTGGAAAATAATTTAAGAATAGCTTTTTTTCCATTTAATGAATGTACAGAATGGCAAAGAGAGTTAATCTTCTTGGATAAAATAACCAAATAGAAATATAAAGTAGCATTATTTTCTTTGCTTATTTGAAAGTCCCTCTTCAGGACATCCACCTGATGAGGAGCAGAAGAGAAATAACTGATGTCTCATACGACCTTGATCCCAAGCTGAAGGACCCTCAGAGGCTGGCTGTGCTTCCCATCTAAGCTTATGGCAATAGCCCTTTCTGGATTCTTGCTTACTCCTCAGTGATAAAAAAAAAAAAAACACACAGTTAACGGAGTTGCTCCTATTAAATCCCATGTCGCCAAACCAAAACTTAATTACAGTTTCTAGCTCTCCCAGAAATGGAATCCTAAACCGGTCACGCAGGAATTGCCTGATCAGCACTAGTCAGGTAATCTGCGGGTAGACCCTTGCCATCCTCTAAAAGGAAAGCAATCTTGAAATAACCCACCTGTCTTTTTGCCCAGTATAACTTCCTTGTTCCCGCTCTCTTTTGCCTATAAAAACCCTTTCATTTCATACAGCTCATCCAAGCTTATTTCTATTAGATTGAATGCTGCCTGATTCATGAATCACTGAATAAAACCAATAAGATCTTTAAAATTTTGAATTTTGGTTTTCAACACGTGTGTGAGTGTGTGTGTGTGTGTGTGTGTGTGTGTGTGTGTGTGTGTGATGGAATTCTTTCAAAACAGTTAAGTTCTATTTCCTATGGCATATTTAATATCTAACCTGTCCAGCCTTAAAATAGAAATGTCCATTATTCCAGTCAGGTGTTTTATATGAACTGTTAGAATCATTAGTGCCTATGGAACCAGGTGGTGTTGGGTAAGTAGTAGGAACAATGGCTTTTGAGTCAGACAGCCCCCTAGTTTGAATTCCAGGTCTACCACTTGCCAGCTAAAGGGCTTTACTCTCCTTATTTATGCAATGAGAAACATAGTGCCTGGGGATTTTTGTGAGCATTAAATGAAATGATGTGGGTAAAAAGCTTAGTACAATATCTGAAGAGCTCAATAAAGAATTGCTATTATTACTTTCATATTATCAGTGGAGATCACTAATACAAATTTTCTCAAATACAGACTTCTATGGTTATATTTCATGTATTTGTGTCTCTGTCCTTGTGATTAAATTTTGGAAGAAGTAGTTGGTTTGCATATAAGGGCCACCGAGTAAGAAAAGTATCTACCTTTAAATGCAAGGAACACACTCAGCTGAAGTGCATCATGAGAGAGGCCTGGAGGAGACAGAATGCAGGCTCCCCTTGCGGTGGGGATGAACCACAAGAAGGCTGAGCAGAACTGCTAGATCTGCTCACATATGTCACCCTTCCTAACCTCCTTCCCAGACCCTTTCTCTTTTTTTAACTTATTACTCTGTCTATAGTTGCCTTTGAAACACTCTGTATGTTGCTGAATCCCTATAAGTTAATTGCACATTTGTCAATCACAATCTTCTTTCATTGTTCTGCAAGCTGACAAATGAAGGCATCTCTGAGAAGGTGATACTGGAAGAGCTACCTCAAAAGTGACAAGGAGATAGCCATGCATGGTTAGCACTCTATTTTAATATATTTGAATTTCTTTATATTTTTATGCATTTAAAAACATGCTGTGAATAGGTCTGTGAGTTCTGCCAAAGAGCACCAAAAGGTCAAGAACGCTGGTAGGGAAAGTGCTTTGGTTAACCATTAAGGTGAGGGAGGAGCTAATGGTATAGGTCACTGTTAGTTTCCTTTCCCCACCTCTTCGTCTAGGACAGCGATTCTCAACCTTTGGCAGTCAAACGACCCTTCCACAGGGGTTGCCTAAGACCATCCTGCATATCAGATATTTACATTACGATTCATAACAGTAGCAACATTACAGTTATGATGTAGCAATGAAAATAATTTTATGGTTGGGTCACAACATGAGGAACTGTATTTAAAGGGCCAGATGGTTGAGAACCACTGGTCTAGGAACTTAGTTCCAGGAGGTCCCTGGCCTTTGGATGCGGGTAGATTGTGAAGGTGATTGAGAGGGACTCAGGCCAATCTAAGAGTTCATGTCCTGCTGAGCTCCCAAGTAACCTGACCAGGTGGGCCTGGAGCAGCAGCTGCCTCCAGCTCAGCAGAAATAAATGAAAAATGAGTTCTGCATATCACCCAGGTGGCCTGAACCAGAACTTTCATGATACCTTTAACCTCTCCCTCTCAGGAAACAAAATCACTATCATGAAATGTAAGTTATCATTTGGTTTCTTGCATTTGGCATTCGACCATATTTTAGGAACACATTCCCTCTAAATGTCGAGGATGGCACTTATAAAAGGAGAGAAGGGTACAGACAGGGGAGGGTTTAAATGGAAATTCCTTATAATAGTGCATCTCCAACCCCAATATATTCAGGAGTCCAGTAACAAGCTGTAGCAAAATTTATCCTAACTCAAACTTTTTTTTTTTGCAGAAAACAATACAAATATACCTGTATATTTTGAAGTAGATGTATTTGAAACATAAGCATAAATAAAACTTTTCCTACTTTAGAGAGAGGGTGTATGGTGAAATGGTTGGATTGACAAGGGGATAGTAATATCAACCCCGAAAAGATTTTTGTGGAGAGTGGCTACAGCATTTGGACAGGTTCAAGCCTTGGACTAATGAGAGGGCACAATCCTCTCATGGCCACATGCAAGTCCCAGCTTGGAGGGCAAAGCCCTCCCAGCACAGTTATAGCCAAAGGCTATAGTTGTAAGCTTGACCTTATGGTCCAAACCTGTAGCCCCACATGGCTAAGTGATATGGGCTGCGGGAGGTACAGCAAGTAAACAAAGCTTGATCAGGTGCATGTAATTGAGTAGATTTGAAACCCGCGAGAACGTTGTAACCACACCCTTACTTTGCCTCATGGAATCTGACTATAAAATAAAGACTCAGCTTGCAGGCCCTGGCACTCTCTCTCCATCAGAGAGGGCAGCGTCCCACCTAGCGCACAGCTTTCTTCTCTTGTCTGTCTTTTCTATCCTCCACCACTCCCTCTCAGACTCACCCAGGGCCGAGCCCAATGTGAGGCTGAGTTGGGGACTTGGGGCCGGCTAGACACAGATTTTTGGCTTAGAATTGGCAGAAGTCAAGCTTGATCCAACATGGCAACTAATTTCACCTCATTATACACTCATTGTAATACATTAGCATACTAAACACACCCCCAGAGCAACCATGATCTGAAAAGAAAACCCATATAAGGACCCAAAATGGCCAAACAGAGCTCTTTGGAGAGGTCTCTACCCTTTTCTTCCCCCCTCCCCTCGAAAAAGCCTGAATATCCCTCCCCCTTGTTCCCCCCTCCCCTCGAAAAAGCCTGAATATTCCTCCCCCTTGTTGAATGCCCTGTCCTTCGATTAAATGGGCTTCAAATAAAAGAAATAAATCCCAAGAAAGAGAGGCTGCTCTGTTGGTGGAGTAACCCACTCTCTGTCTCACTGTTTCACTAATAAATTCCCTTTCATTTTAAGCTCTATGCTGGCTCCTTTTGGAATTCTTTCCTGCACAAAGCCAAGAACCACAATGTGTCGGTGACCTTCGGGTCCCCGGACCCTGGGAACACCTGCATCACTTTTACTTCTGATTGATCAGCAATTGATAGCAACTTCTTACAACAAGTGGTTCCTTACTCCTCTGCTCCTTTCCCATGAGAAACCTAAGCCAAATACTTTGTCATAACAAGAGTACAATATTTAAAGAAATTCTATTTCATGTAACATAATAAATTAAAAACCATTTTAATCACCGCTAAATGAACTTGTTTTGTATATCAAATACCGGTATTCTCAGAGTGTTTAAATAACAAAACATCAAAGCTAATGTTGAAATACATGGAAGTCTTGCTTGTTTATTATGAAACAAACAGGGCTTTCATTGCCAGTGAGAATTATCCAAATGTTACCAGATAGTTATTTTATTTCTCAAATAAAGAAAAATCTAACACTTGGGAGGGTTTTAAGTGAGGGTAGCTTGAATCTCCTGCAGATATGGAGCTAGCTCTTCAGCCCCACAGAAGCACTAACTAGAGAATGGCTGCTCTCATCCCCTCCCTCCCACCCGCCACAAAAGCAAGTACTCAGTTTCTGGACTAAACCAACTTAATCATTGACGGCTGTTAGTAAAAGAAAAGCCTTCTAGAGATTCCAAGGCCCTTTCCAGCACAGTGAGAAGGGGATGGGGGGAGGGGGGCCGAGGGGCAGAGAGAAGGAGAGAAAGAAAGACCCTCACACAAACAGTGAGGAAAAGTCAATCCAAATTCCTGAGAGTTTGACCTTTAACACAGTTGATTTTATTTTTCTCACATGGGAAAACGAAGAGAAGATTAATCTCCGAAAAACCAGAGGGGTTGGTGAGTGAAAGACCTTAGCAGGGCTTTGCTAGACTTCCATTTCCATAGCAATGGGCTCAAGATGTCCTTGACAAAGACAGAGTTTTCACTGTGAGATAAAGAAGCCTATGAGCAAGCAAGGCACAAGCATTGTCTGTAGAAAACAGGGCCTTATCAGGGTTCACCTACTCCTCCCACAAAGGCTTGTTTAATACTTGTATTCCATGACACTGCAGCTTTTAATTCAGCATAGAAGTTCTGTTGCAGAGAAAAACATAATTCATGAATTGTTCTCTTTTGTTGCCAAAAAATTTAAATCGTTATTGAAGAGTAATGATTTAAATAATTCTACCTGATTGAAATCATAATTGCACACAGACAAACCACAAAAGCAGCTTAAAGTTCGCATGTATTTTTAAATGTTATATCCTTCCCAAGTCCCTACAGGAGTGAACTCCTCTTAAAGGAAAGTCCAAAAGCAAGGACAGCCTTGACACTGAAAATCACCAGCCCTGTTGAGTTATGATGAAGTTTCATGACATTTTATCATTTATAACATTTGTACTGTTTATATCATACTTGAAATACCTGAAAACATCAATTCAACATGTTCATCAGCCCAAACCCCAAACACTTCCAAATACCACCAATTTTTCCCGCCAAAAAAAAAAGGTCTCAGTTATTTCTTCACCTTTCCTCTGCCCCTCTGTGTTCTATTGTATAGATTTTACTTGCTTATGCTTTGAAACATTGGCATCCTCATTTAGGAATAGGCCCAGGGCTGCTTCCTAAGTGTGTGTGACCAGTAGTCACCCTTGGTTTCATGCTCTGCTGAAACCATCTTGAAATTGTTCATAATTTAAACAAGGGGCCCCACATTTTCATTGTGCATTAACTCTTCAAATTACGTAGACGGCCCTGGAAGTGCCTAGTGGGAGCTTTAACTGAGGATGATCCTCACAAGTGTCCAAGAACCTCTGATAAAATCATTTCGCATTCGAGGTGGTGTCACTACCTCAACCTGAACTCCAGTACAATGACCCCGATCCACCAACTACAGCTTCTTTTATTCTACTGCATATCTAAAGGGACATTTTACAAACAAATAACTCATTTGAGCTATCTTTCACCTTGCAGACCAACAGTAGACAAATATATTTAAGAACTAAACACTTCCATCAAAAGTACAGAGGTAAATTAGCCTATATAATAAAAGAGAAACATGTAAATTGACTGGGCTAAATAATACTGTCTAAATAATATTGAGTTCCAGTACCCTTGGTGTTTGTTTTCTAAAATTTGGCTTCCTCTTTATATAGATACATACATTAAATATAATAGTTTTCCCATTGTTTAAAAAAAGCTCTTACTATGTCAAGGACATTTATAAGACTTGTGTTCACTGTCTCTAGCTCCTTGCCTCACATTTGCTCTTCACTCAACTTCAGTTGGAATTCTGCTCCTTTAAGTCAATAAATTGCCCTTTTCAAGGCCTCCATTAACTTCCATTTTGTCAAACCCAACATTCAGTTTACTTTCAGTTTACTTGATCTCACTGTAGCTTTTGTCAAAAATGACCTTTCTCTCTTTCTTAAACACTATCTTCTTTTGGCCTCCATCACACTACAGACCCCCAGGTTTTCCTTCTGTCACACAACTCGTGAGTCTCTGCTAATTCTGTGATAGGCAATTAGACAGACATAGAGAGCAGAGATGATGGGCCAGGTACAGAAGGTCACAGAGCAGAAAGCCCTGGATGCCTAGCAAGGGCAAAACTGAGAAAACAAGGACCTGGCCCCAAGGTAACCTTTCCTTCCCTAACATATCGATGATCATGCAGTTTGGACCCCCTGATCTTCATATCACTGGTCATGCAGTGTAGACCCTGTGACCTTTCCTCCCTAGAGGTAACCTAGGCCTCCATTCTAGTTAAGCTTCAGGCCCAGAAAAGCAGCAAACCCAGGTGGGTGATGCCAGGACCAGCTGTAATGACTAATGACCCCTGCCCTGATGCTGACCAATCAGCAGAGACTAGGACCCTGAAAGAGCAGATCTGGAAAGCTGATGAATAGTCTATTGAAATCTTTCTCTGGGACCTCCCCTAAAATTCCCACCTGTAAGAGAGAAATAAAAACACTCTGGATGAAGGACCCAGTAGGCACTGAACCATTCCCTTCCCCCTTTCCTTCCCCCACAGGTGGGCATCTCCTAAATTCACAGGGTCCCAGGAGACTTGTAACCAGGGCAGCAATGGGCAGTGACAGCTCGTTCTGGGCTCACCCCCTGAACCTGTCTCCAAGGCCCCTTTTTCTCTGACCTCCCAGTGAGCCAAAGCAGCCCAGCCTAGGGTTTCCTGTTGCTTCTCTATGCTAAACCCTTCCTTGTTTCACTGTCCTGAGGGTGCTTTTGCTACGGCCAATAAAAACTCATACTTGCTTTGCTGCACTTTGTCTCTTGACTGAAATCTTTCCTTCAAGAAGACAAGAACTGAGGTCTCGTCGTCTCACCGGTAACAGCCACCCTAGAGGTCTCCACCTGCACTGATTTCCTTGGAAAGGAAAGCATTCCCCAAACAGTGCTTTCCAAAAAAGATATCTCCCCAAACAAGAGGAGCAACAGAACATATATTGGGTTGAGGGCAGACACTTGGGTTTCCCACCCCATGTGCCCAACACTTCCTTCTTTAATAATAATATTGTTTAATATTAATAATCCTAATTTAGGTAATGATATAAAAATACATCCTATGTGTGGTTTGTGGAGATAGTGGAATCTCAACAGTGGCCAAAGTAAAACGAGCACAAGTGTAATAAGGATATATGCAAGACCTTCTACTTTTCCCCCCAAACCCTCCTGCCAGCACAGCATAGTCTTGGCAAAGGTAGAAAAGACATTACAGTTCCTGGTGATAGAGATACACAATATGAGGACAGTGTTATGAAAAATATCAACATGATCTAAGGTTGAATTAATAATGCCGTACTATTAAAGACAGAGGAAGATGACCCTTAGCAGTCACAAATGTAATAACTATGACCTAACTATGCACATATAGTAGAATGTCATTCTATGCACAAGCTTGCAAAGAGGAAGTACTTCTCAAATTTTATATACACAAGTCACCTGGAGATCTCATTAAAATGCAGATTCTGATTCTGTAGGTCTCGGGGAGGGGGGCTGAGATGTTTCATGGCTGAGCATCTTCCTGGGGTAGCTGCTTGAAGTCCAAGAGAAAAAATGATCTCTTGGCTTTTTTCCAGTTCTAACACTCTAGAGTTGGCCAATTCAGCCAAAACTTGGCACAAAGATCATCAGACTGGTTAGTGAGGTCATGCTTACTCCAGCAACTTTCTGTCACTATTTAACCAGAACTCCAGACTTCCCATCCTGCACTCAATTCTTGGAGGGCTTTGACAACTATTTTTAGAGGGAATGAGGTGCTTCAGTTAAAACAAAGGTTTGGCTTACTGTAAGGAGGAAAGAACCTTCAATGGCTCCAAAATTAAAGACACAACATACAAACAAGGTCAACTGAGCATCCAATAGGGAAATCTATTAAGGCCAACCAGTGGATTGATTTTTCAGCCCTGTTCCCTTTAAATGATGCTGCCACTGGCCTGGTTCATTCATATTGAAAACAATGCTTTTGAAGACGTGGTGAAATGGTTATAACATAATGTTAAAATTTAAACGGAGGGCATTTACATAGCACTAGCTAATTTCTGACAGAGGGCCGCCCATTAAAGCCCCAGTCCTGCTGGTTCCTGGAATTCCGACCAGTCTGATATGGCAGAGGATGAGGCTCCTCCAGGTGTCTATTCACAGAGGGCCTGCAGGGATGGCTTTGCACAAGGTGGGGAGAGGTGGGTCTGAGAGGACAGCAGGACATCTGTTCCCTGGATGCCTCAGGACCTTGCATTTGAGCTTCCAGATTCTAGGTCTAGGTGACAGATGGAGAGAGAGCCTCTGAGAGCAAAAGCAGGGCCATTCATAGAAGGTGGGGCTATCTCCCCATTCTGATGAAGGAAACAGCTGATAGAGATGAGTAGGGTCAAGGCAACACCACTCATCACCACAGCAGTACCCTTCAGACTCTCTCTCTCCTCTTCTTTCCTCTTTATCTCATTAAAATAAGAGTTTTAATACTACTTCCCTTTTATTTTCTAAGTTCTTCCTTATAATATATTTTTATTATGATACCAGGTATATAGGCAGAGAACGTGTACTTTATTTCCACATGTTAGTAATAAAGAAATCAGAACCCAGGCCAGACCGCAATAATAGGTTACTCTCAAATAAACCACATTTACATACATCTTCTGTAACGTATTTTCTTTGAGAAAAAGACACTAAAAAAACAAATGTCCTTCCTTTACCAAATGTCCACACTCCACTGGGTTCACATACAGGTTTCCCATTTTGAGCAAACTGCAAATCTCTAACTGATACGTTGTCGAACAGTGAGGTCTTTCAGTTTAAGTTCTAAGTTGCACCTTCTATACTTACCGTGTTTCTTACTTATCAGTTAGCGCCTCAGTACATACCCCTACCTGCTGTTTTCTCCAGACACATGGCTTTCATCTTGAAAAAGCTGGCAAGTTTAGGGGCCTACTTTGTGTATAGAAGAATGTCAGCCCTTCTTGCAACATCTGGGACTACACTCCCAAGCTTCCAATACAGCACTTGTTTGGATGCAGGGACTTCAAATCCTCCAGAGTTCTTCACTACAGTGTGATGACAATTACTCACTGAGGACATAAACAGCTTTGACTCAAGATGAACATCCATTTACACATAAACAGTAACTAGTACAGTATCTGAAATTAAAAGACTTCAGTATAAAGACCGGTATCACCCGTGTGTGTGTGTTACTCATGTTAAACTACCCATAAGCAACTAGCATTAAAATAGATGCCGCACCTTCCAAAGGTAGTCAGCTGTATTCCAGTCAGGAAAACTGCCATAGTCCAGAGGCACCCACAACTGTGTTCTGTTATTTGTCTCCATAAACATTAGGACTTTATTACTTAGCAAGTGGAATATCAGAAACGGATTATTAGTAAAATTGGCGAATTGTTAACGGCATGATGAATAATAGAAGTGGATTCTCATTAGAGAAATGCAAGTAGTCAAGATATCTATATACATTAAAATATCTCAGAGGGACTTCTGGCAATGGCAGGATAAAGAGGTTGAAAACCCTCCCCCAATATGAATAATTACATAACTGAACAAAATTTTCAAAAACAACCATTTCAGCCCTCGCTGGTTTGGCTCAGTGAATAGAGCATCAGCCTGTGGACTGAAGGGTCCCGGGTTCAATTCTGGTGAAGGGGGGGGCATGCAGGAGGCAGCCGATCAATAACTGTCATCATTGATGTTTCTATCTCTCCCTCTCTCCCTCTCCCTTCCTCTCTGAAATCAATAAAAATATATTAAAAAAAAACAAAAAAAACCACCACCACCATTTCAGGACTCTGAATCAAGTGAAAACTAACAATAAATTGGGAAACTTTTCTCTATGAAAATCTTTCAGGGTTTCAGATACAACCACTAGAAGAGATCAGCCCTCTGCCCAGGGCTGTCCATGTTCACCAAGCTCATCAGCATTATTACCAGGGCGAGGCCAGCGTGAAACCAGCAATTTCTCTGCTGGAGACCCAAAAGCTGACTTGATTTGGAGCAGAGAGTGGAAACACATGGCCAGCCATGTTGTTGTAAAAGTCATAAACTTAGTAGAAAATGAATGGGGAAAGCTCCCAGCTCCAGGAGCTTGAGGTTGAGGCCCCAGCAGGAGCAAGCTATAGACAGCTGGGCCAGCCACACACTTCACAGGGAGATCCTGGAAACAGGAATTCCAAAGAAGGGCTGGATCCACTCTCCATGCATTCCAGGGTTTTTATTGAGAAAGAAGAAAATACTTAAGAAAAAAATTAACAAAATTAATTCAAGACCAATATACTGAAAACTATAAAACATTTCTGAGAGAAATTAAAGAATATGAATGAAGAGATGTTTCTTATTCATAGGTAGGGACACTCAACATTGTTAGGCAGCAATTCTCCCAAAACTAATCTAAGGATTCAATCTAATTCCGATCAAAATCCCAGTTGGCTTTTTCTGTAGAAACTGACAAGCTGACACTAATAAAAATGCAAAGGACCGACAGCTGTCAAATTAATTTAGAAAAGGTCCACAACACTGAATGGCTTATATTACCTATTTCAAAACTTCTGTAAAAAGCCAAATGAACCCAGACAGTGGGGTATTAGCATAAGAACAACATATGGATTGATGAAACAAAACAGAGAATCCAGAAATATGCACTTACATGTATGGCCAACTGATGTTTGACAAAATGCCTAGGCAATTTTGTCTAGTTTGATTACCGGGATTCTTCCTTGTTCTCCGTCCTCAATTACTATCTGGGTGTCCCACTAAGGTCCCTCAGGCTTCTGGAGCTGGAACCCTGTCCTTTCCCTGCCCACACTCCCCATATTATCACTCTGCTTAGTGACTTCCCTAATCCCAACTGCCTGTCCCTCTGAATCTCAAAATAATGACCACTGGATTCACCTGGGCATTGATGTTATTAAAATCTGATGTGCAGCCCAGAGAGCGACCTTCCTATTAACTGTGCTTGCTCTCCTAGAGCACACCGAAGAGCTAGTTACGTCGGTCAGCTCTGAGTTCATGAGAGAAAGGGAGCAAACAAAATATAGATGGCAACTTCCACCACTGTGACTTTAATCCAACTACTCCTTCTTTGACTATTTCTTATGGAGAACATTTTTTCAATATATGCACTGTTGGGCCCTAGTTGGTTTGGCTCAGTGGATAGAGCATCCACCCATGATAGGAGGTAGCCGATCGATAATTCTCTCTCATCATTGATGTTTCTATCTCTCTCCCTCTTCCTTCCTCTCTGAAATCAATAAAAATATATTTTAAAAAACATATATGCACTTTTGGTTCTGTGAACTTCAAAAGCAAGTCCACCAAGAATGTCAACAACTTCCCCAGAATCATAGTGAAGATGGCAGCTGAATGGGGTCCTCAAGACGTTGTATATCCCTGACTCAGTGTCCCAATATTTGTTCAGTGCATGAAGGAATGAATGAATAAATGAATGAGCAAACACAGGAAAAAAATTAGAAAAACTGAATAGAAATGACAATCGCACAAGAAAATATATCCTACCCCAAGAAGGTATGAAATAATTAAAATGCCAACTCCCTTAAAGAAAAGCAATGCGAAGGGAGTTTAGATTTTACAAAGGTAGTGTTTGGGTGAAGGGGTCAGAGGTACAAACTTCCAGTTATAAAATAAGTAAGTCTGGGAGATGCACTGTACAGTGGTGACTATAGTTAATACTGTATTTCATATGTGAAAGTTGCTAAGAGAGATATTAAAAGTCTTCATCACAAGGAAAAAGGTTTGCAACTGTATGTTGATGAATATTAACTAGACTTATTATATGATCATTTACCAATATAAACATATATCTAATCTTTATGTTGTCTACCTGAAACTAATATGTTATATGTCAATATACCTCAATTTAAAAAAAAAAAAAAAGGAAGAAATGCCAGAATTAGAAAGTCAGAATAAAGGGGTTGAAAGTAGAAATTTTGATGGGTGGGGAAAGAGTACTAGCCCACCAGAGGGTACAGCTACAGGGACAGAAAGTAAGCCAAGTGGCAAAGACAGGTCTGGAAACAACTATGTAAATTAGAAACCCAAAGGGTCTCTACTTGAAATTACAAAGGTCTTTGTACCTCTGGATACCAAAATTTGAATATGGCTTTTTGAAACAGAGTCCAGATCCCTCCTAGACCTGCCAAATGGTCATCTCTTGGGTGGTATGAAACCTAGGAGGCTGGAGGACCTCATGGCCAGAAGGGGCCAGGACTTAGAGCTGGGAGTGCAATCCAGGGACTAGACAAAGGTTGTATGGCTGTTAAAGCAGCCTGGCCGCTTCTGCAGTATCAGAGCGTGTTACTGCCCTCCCCCTGCCAATGGGTTAGGCCTTAGTTTTAGAATTCCTGTGCCCAAGTTATTTGTGTATTGAAAGAAATGTGCTGAGAACTAAGGTTTTGATCTTTGAAGGAATAGTGCCCCTTCTTTTTGGCTTTGATTGACAGCGTTCAGGGCAAGCCATCTAAAAGAGGACCTGATGGCAACTCTGGTTGGGTGGGAAGTCTGACTTACAAAGTACAGTGCCAATTCAGAAACAGGGCAGTCGATAGAGGCCATAACACCAAGGCTGTCCTAGGGCCTAAGCTGCAGGCTGTGTATGGGTGGTCCCGCGAGGTGCTAGGTAAGGAATGAGGGTGTGATTCAGGAGAGGGAATAATGGGAGCATAGCGTGCAGCTGAAAGTCAATACCCACTTGCAGTTAGAGAGGAAGGAGATGTTCAGGATAGAAAGGGAGGATAGGGCTAGTTGCCTGTGAATTAATTTGGAGGGATTACAGAGGGCAGTGGCCTGTGGGCAGGAGCAGGAATGGATGAAGCAGAGGGGTGCATGATGAAGGCAGTGCTGTAGCAACATTAGCCTAACGCATGTGAGAGCAGATCAAGGGAAAGAAAGCCAGCATTATTCAAAGTGGCTCGTGGTGGTAGTAAGTTAGACAGCTGGTGATCATTTGCAGTGGTAACAGGGAAAGACAAAAATAAATCAGGGAATTCTTTAAAGGAAAAACTAAAATTCAGAGAGACAATCTGGATAAGGAGATTTTAAAAGAAGAAGAAGAAAAGTAAGATGAAGCCACCACGGTAACCGAAAGAATGTCACGGACTGGGAGAAGCAGAGAGGGAGTCACTGAGGCAGGAAAGAATTACTGTGCTGGGACTGCGACAACGAATAATCACTTTCTGAAAGTAAAATCCTGTCATTACAAAAATGCTGGAAGGCATTTAAATGTGTTGCAGTGTGAGGTGTGTTTTTTCAAATCTAAATATTCTCTTTTAACTAAAAATGATCTGCTAAACTTAAGCATCTTCTTTATTGTTGTAGAGAATGTCCTGGGATTCTGGTAGGAAATTGTGGAGCAATGGAACAAAATGCAAGAAATTCTTTAGGGAATGGGAAAAGATGGCACTTTCCATAAATACTGAGTTATCTAAATTTGACATTCCCACCAGCAATACAGGAGGTTGTCTGGCACAAGAATTCGAGTCATACTGCCTGCTGGGCCAACAGATCAGACTTCCAGATAACTTCAGGAATGAAAAGATCCAAACTTCAAATGGTGGATTCAGAAAAGAAAAAATAATGTGCACCACACTGAAATCAGAACCTTATGTAAGTCGACGGGGTTTCTGGATTAACAGTCTGAGATAAACGCTTACCTAGGCAAGAATGTTATCCACCAAGCTGATGTGGAATCTCACTGTCTCCATTGTCTGTCTCCTGCCCCCAAGCAAGACACAAAATCACTGGGAACAAGTTAACGCAAAGAAAGCTCCCCTGATCCAGACTTGAGAAAACAAAGACCCAAATAGAAGGGCTCTGTGCTATTAAGTGGTTACTCTGGGTAGGAACTGTCACCCTCCACGTAAAGGACATGAAAATGCAGCGAACCCAGCTACAGTGTGGTACTGCATGCTGAAATAGCTCCCTGGAAGGCATGTTCCAAGTTCATGACCTTAACTAAATTACTTCTATAAAAGATTGTTGTCTCCTCATTAATTTTGAAATGCATTTATTTAATCAATTGTCCATAGATACATATCAGTATTTTAGAAATAAAACAAATAAAAGAATTATTTGCAAACATAAAAAGCTACATATATCTTTCATAGGAGACCACAGTTCTCTTGTTCATCCAAACATTTCTGAGGAATGTAACTAAAAATTTCACCTAAGATCTATCATCAAGAGTTCTCTCTAGTTGTCTTCAGTTAATTTTTCTATTCAAAGTATAGGCTTAACTTTATTCACTGGGAATTACTTTTTAAAAATAAGTTTTCTCACTAGATTGGTGTGGCTTCATGGCTGAGACTCAACCTATGAACCAGGAGGTCACAGTTTGATTCCTGGTCAGAGCACATGCCCAAGTTGCGAGCTCGATCCCCCGTAGGGGGTATGCAGGAGGCGGCTGATCAATGATTCATTCTCTCTCATCATTGATGTTTCTATCTCTCTCCCTCTCTCTGAAATCAATTTCAAAAAACTTTTAATTAAGTTTTTCTGTGTCTGCCATAGGTGTTCCAATCATGAGTTATATTTATTGATGAAGTAAATAACACACTATGCTAAACTTCTAATAGAATTATCCTCAAATTTGACTTCTCTACACCATACATCTCCTAAGATATAGTTTTAAAAATTATTTACTGCTTAAGGAATAGCTTATTACTACTATTGTAAACAATACTTTTAGAAGCAGCACAATGTTGCAAAGTCAACTGATGATCTAGTTTTTAAATTCCAAAAGATCTAGGCAACATGGGTCTAATGCCTTTCTGTGAAAGACCGTCTTGGAAGGAACAAGTTGGAAGGTGGAAATTTTACAAGTATGTACATCCATTAAGTGATACATTACTATCCTGCAATAGGTGCATCGAAGGAGTAGAATGGCAGAGGGTAGTGGAGAGAGGAAGATCGTTCCATATTTTGTCAGGAAACAACCGGTACCTCCCTTATACTATTAAGGAAGAAGTAGGTTACGTAAGTAGCTTGCTTTTGAGTTACATGAAGAAATGTCTATGGAAGGATACTCAAGAAAACAAAAGAAAATGATAAAGTCAAGTCAAGACTTAACTTTTTCCTCTACAGCCTTTAGTACCTTTTGAGTTTTCTACCATGGGCATGGATTACCTATTCAAAAATATTTTTAAGTTACTTGATTCTTAAGTACAGATCTTAATTTCAATTTGACTCAGTAAAGGTAGGTGGCTGTTAATGTTCAGGAACATTGCAAAGCAATGAATACACAGATGTAACTAAAACAATCCCTTCCCTCAAGAAGCCCAAGCCAGAGTGAGGCAGAGTGGCCAGCCGATTGTTGACACCACCATGGAAACAGCAAGTATGACAGCAGCGCTTGGAGGAGAGCAGTGGGAGAGCATCCAGGGACCGGGAACATTTTCCAGGGGATTAGGACCCACACAGAGCACTTGTCCTGCATGTAACAGCCCATGTGCCAGCAAACACTGGGGAGTTATGAATGGGTGCAGGTGTGCCCAAGATTACACCTGTCAGCTCTGGGACAAAATGTGTGCTGGAGTCTCAGCCTCCTCGGTTTATCCCCAGTGTGACCAGCCCCAGAGTCATTCTGTATGTGCATGACATGAAGTGAAGGGTTTAGGAGGTGTTGGTCCAACAAAGGGCGGTGATGTTCCTAGAAAAATCAGCGGTGGCAGTACTGACAAAGGGAGGCCTGGTGGGAGAATCATCACAATATTTCCTGGGAAAAACAAACAACTGCCGATCCTAATCAGCAGTGGGGGCAGAAGATGGGAGACAGATTGCAGATTTTCATTTGGTTAAATCAACAAATCTTAATGTGGGCAGTGCAAGAGGGAGGGAAGCCGGAGGGTGAGCATGCAGGACAGGCGGACAGTAAGAGCCACCATCATGGATTGCATGCCTGTGACACTAGGACATGCCCAACACTGTAACTGTTTTCATGTGATACTTAATCACATTAATCCCATCCTTTATAAACAGGAAGACAGATGTTAAGAATTCAGATATGGCCCAGCGTGGCTTAGTGGTTGAGCATCGACCTATGAACCAGTTTGATCAGTTTGATTCCTGGTCAGGGCATTGCCAGATTCCCAGTGTGGGGTGTACAGGAGGCAGCCAATCAATGTTTCTCTCTCATCATTGATGTTTCTATCTCCCTCTCCCTTCCTCTCTGAACTCAATAAAAATGTATTTTTTAAAAAGAATTCAGATATGTAAAGAAACTTGACCAATGTCATGGCTCATCAAAGTGACAAGTCTGGTATTTGAGCTCAAGCCTCTTTGATTCCTAATCCAGGCTCCAAGTTTCTAAACAATTATATACACCAGAGAATATAGCTTGGAAGAGAGCCTCTCCAATAGGTCTGTGCAAAATAGTAATACTGTAGTGATGCTTGCAGCTAATAATTACTGAGGGCTAACCCTGTACTAAGCCCTGTTCTACGCACTTTTATTGCATTGTTTCTAGTTCATCATTAACAGCGTCTTCCAGGGAGACACCATTATTATTCCCATTTTACAGATGACAAAAACTAAAGCACAGAGAAGCTAAATAATTTGCCCAATTTCCCACTAAGAAGGCTAGAGCCATGGCCGGCAAACTGCAGCTCGAGAGCCACACGCGGCTCTTTGGCCCCTTGAGTGTGGCTCTTCCACAAAATACCACGTGCAGGCGTACAGTGCGATTGAAACTTCGTGGCCCATGCGCAGAAGTCGGTATTTTGTGGAAGAGCTGGTATTTTGTGGAAGAGCCAGCCACACTCAATGGGCCAAAGAGCCGCATGTGGCTCGCGAGCCGCGGTTTGCCGACCACTGGCTGCAGTTTGCCGACCACTGGCTAGAGAATACAGCACATAAAGATTTATCTTGTCATTTTCCTATAGAAACTTCCTGTAGATAAAAATGAACATCCATAGGACTTTATGAATAAACCATTATAAAATGGTAGCGTGTTTCAAGGATGATTCCCTTGAAATAAGTGGTCTTATATACATTTTATAATAGTGGCTTTCAAAGCAGTACAATTCTAAGAGGGGCAGAACAAGACAGAACAGTGTATATGTTTATTCCATATCCTTGTCACATGTGAATTCTCCATCATGCTAGATTAACTACAGATGTAGGCTTTATATTTAATGTCTGAAAAAGAGAGAGGAAAAATGGAGTGGGCCAAAGTCCAGGAGATGTAGGAGGTAGGCAGTAATGTTTTTATTACACATATCTTTGTTTCCAACTGCTAAAATCAATATTTTTTATTGGCCCTTACTTGGGGAAGACAACTAAAAAAAAAAAAGGAAAATGCACTTTTTGAAATCCATTCAGGCACACACATTTTACTACTGAATACATACATGCTAAATATGAATACTATGTTATTTATGAGAATGAAGTAAATTTTCTTTCATTCACAGAATAGACATTTTTTCTGTATACTTGGAATTGTCTATTTGTTACTTAGGAGGGGAAAGGGCAGTTTAAAACAAGAGTTGATGAGCCAACCTGTGAAGTAACTATAATTCTATGTAATTGTGAGCTGTGGATTTAACATATTATTTGTAGAAACATACCACCTCATACATATATAGAGCTTACTTTAAGCTGGTTACATGTCAAAGGAAATTAAGTCATTGGGTCACATACTGTGAGTCATAAAGTAATCTGGAGAAACTGCAGAAAGGGTAGAGGGTTACTGATCATGTAAATGCTATTAGATAATCATTGCTTTCAAAAACATAAGCTACCTCAGAGATGATACAGATCAATATTATTTTATTATGACCATGTTATATAATTTCACTAATTCATGCTATCTACATGGGACACAGATTATTTTTTAAATCAGAACTCTCTCAAAGATGCCTGTTAGGAAGGGTGATGGTTGATGGGGTGGGGACTGAAGGCGGTGTGCCAGATTCAAAGGCTCCAGCTGTGGGTGGGTTTCCACAGCATCTTAAAGCAGGAAAGCCCCAGGTGGTCCACTTTCTCCAAACACCATTCATAATCGCCCAAGCCGAGCGCTGAGCCCCTGGAGGGGCACGGAAAACATGAAGGGCATCTCCTCCTCCGTCCAGGACTTTCAATTTCTTATAACAATAAAGCTGAGTCAAGCTGCTCGCTCTCCACCCTGTGGGAAACTGGGACGCGTTCACTTTCTGCAACTTGAGGGAAAAGAGTTCAGCTCCCAGCTCCAAGCCTTCTCTCTCCTAGGCCTGCTCTTTTCTTTCAAGGATAACTATGCAAATTCCCCTCTCTCCTGGCCCTAGCTGGGCGCAGAGCTGATCTATTCAGAGCTGTGTTTCCAGCTCCGGTCCAATGCTTTCATCATGAATGCTTGAATGAATGACATGGTCTTGTTTCTGCAGACTGACTAACTCAGCACAATGCCCAAACACATTTTTCCCACGACAGTATTTCGCATGCCACCTACCTATTTTTGACACGTGCTTTTTTCTTAAAATGTATTTAATAAAAGATGTATGTGTACGCATATGCCCCTGGCCATGTGTTGCATCCATTAAGATGTTTTCAACATCTTGTGACCGCTTAGCCAACAAGCGAGCAGCGCTGGGAAGACTTAACCCTATGGGCAGAGTGAGCAATGGAGTTGGGTTGCCCATACACAGAAAAGAGGGTTTCTTTTTCTCTCTTGGCATTGACAGAAACTATGAATATTCGCTCCGGGTTTCTGTTCTTCCCAAACCTTGCCACCAGAGCCACTGGACCCGAGCAGGCGAGTTCCCTTGGCCAATGGCTCTCTCACTCCAGAGTGACCAAGGTCTGAACCGGAGCCGGGAACCAGCGGGCTCGGCCCCCTGGAGACGCCAGGCACAAAGAGCGCGGTTGGGAGCGCGCATCTGGGCCCCAGACGCCGTCTGCGGTGCGGACCGGCCCCCCTGCTCGGGACCGCTGGCTCGGGGCGCGCTTCTCGCCGCGTCTCGCTCCACCTGGGCCGCCAGTGGCCGGAGGAGCCTGCCCTTCCCGGCCGCGCACGATGGGGCTTTCTAACGCAGGACAAATGGGGGGAGACCCCGGAAGAACGGCCTTTTTCCAATTCCATTTCCCCGGCGCCCCGGCCCCCGGACTTCCGGCAAGCCCGCCCGCCCCCGGTGCGCCGGAA
>NW_005871106.1:3187339-3262953 GCF_000147115.1 Myotis lucifugus
GCCGCTGCTCGGGGCCGGGGACAGAAAGCCGGGACCACGCGCGGGGACTCGGTGCAGAGCGCGAGGTGCCGCTTCCCCGCGCGGCACCCGCCCTGCGACACACCCCCGCCGACCTCCGCCACGCCCGGCCCCTCCCGCCCCCGCCCCCGCCCGGCCGCGAAGACCCCTCCCCCAGGGAGGCCGGTGCTCGGCCGCGGGGACCCGCCGGGACCGCTGCTCCCAGGCCGCGCTCAGCTGCCCCCCGCCCGGCGGTGTGCACAGTCCCCCGGCTCCAGATGGCGTGGGGGCTGCCCTGCGGCCGCCGCCGGGTCAGAGTTGGGGAGGGCGGGCGGAGAAAGTGGCTAGGAAGGGGGGGAAACTGCTGGAGTTGGCCCGGAGGGTGCTTTCCGAGAACATATTTGCCTGTTGACCCAGCCCTACGGTGGCTCTGCAGCCACCAATCCCCCCGCCACTCCCGGCGGCTCCTGGTCCAGCGCCGCTGGACCCGCGCCGCAGCTCCCACCAGCCCGCACCTCCCACCTCCCCCACCCGGAGGGTGCCCCCGGGGCAGGCGGCCAGCCTCCTCCCTGGGAATGGGACCAAAGCTTAGCTAACCAGAAGGTGGCCCGGGCCCTGGCCTAGAGCCTTCCCTCTCGGGAGGGGAATCGGGCTTAGCTGACCAGCCTCCCCCCTCGGCTGTTGGAGTTTGTGAAGATTTTTCTAAAAGTGTGTTGTAACTTGGTTCCCATTTTTTCTAGGGAAGGCAAGAAAGGTCGCTTGGACTTTACTATTATTATTATTATTCTCATCATCATCATCTTACACTAACTGCTCCAGAAAGAAGTCTCATACTTTTTTGAAGTTTAGTTTTAACGCAAGATTTCAACTGCTTTGTTGGTTTTTAAAACAATTTTCTCTGATTTTTATATTAAAATTGTATTCCTTACACTTTGCAGATTTCACTTTCTCACAGTACAAACACATAGGATAGTAAAAGTCCCTTTTACAGTCTCACTCTCTCACTTTGCCTTTTTTTTTTCCGATAGGGAGATAATTTTATCTCAGTTGTGTTAATCAATCTGACAACTCTACCAATTCCAGTTTTTCTAAAAACACTTCCTGAAATCCTTAATGAATAAATTATCATTATAATATAAGCAATTATTTTTTCAATCATAGAAATATATAACAGTAGGTAGAATTTGGCACTTTAAAAATGATGCAATATAGTTGTCTACTACACATCATAGTACCAAACTTAAAATTTAGATGTTTTTAACTAGTAAAATATTAAAGCATTAAGTATTTATCAAATAAACAATTAAGTAAATTTAGTATTTAATAAGTTATAAGTATTAAGCATTTAAATATTCAAATACAGAATTATAAATATTTCTGCACTGAAATAACATTGTATGCACACGTCTATACATATCTTTCAGAGTTTCCTAAGTGCATTCATGTAGATTATCTCATGTGACCTTCCCAGTTCTATAGGATAGGCAGATACCCTTATGTGAGACCAGGAAATGAGTTCAGGGGGTTAAGGTCCTATCCGGACCTAGACTTCTGATCTGATTTGGTCCCTAGTTCCCTACATAATTTCCCTGAGATCATGACAATGAGATCAAAGGCAACAGGAGGAATCACAAAGGGTTATCTATCTCTCTATATCCTGGGCTCCTATAAATTCAGTCTGAACTTCAGTTAGACCTTATCTTTCAACTGCAGAACAAGGGAACTCACACTTGTGATGTCAAGGGAAGCAAGGGGTCAGCACATTTGGAGAGTGACTAGGAGATGGAAGTGTCAAAACTTTCAAGTTGGCACAATTTGTCACAGTTCAAGATTAAGCAGAAAGATTTCAGTGGAAGGAGAATTTCAAAAGCCAATTGAATGAACAAGCTTGGATAAGATGGAACATTAAAAATGTCACAATTCTATGTGTCTTGCAAAACCCAGCAGTACCAATTTTCCCATTCTGTATCATGCTTGGAAATGTCTAAATTACCTACAGCACCGTGAAAGTTCAGGGCTGGCCTGATTAAGGTAAAAATGATACACAAATGTTCATGTTTAATGAGAAAGTAGAATTTCAGCTCTACTAGGCCCACAAAGATGCTTGCTTTGAAGTCACCTATAAATAAGGAACAACAAAAATGCCTAAATGCCAAGCAATAGCTAAATGGCTAAGTAATTTATAGTAAATCAATGTGATATGCTATTTTGTAGCCATTTTTAAAATACAAGAGTGTAAATTTGCATAAAACACTGTGATATGTTAGGTGAGCACACTTTGAGCAGTAAATCCCTGGGTCACTGTCCTCCATCTTGCCTGTATATTGGAAGTGATGGAAGAGCTTTAAAAAATACTGATGCTGGTCCATAACAGACGCAGACAGAGATTCTGATTCATTTGGGATGGGGTGAAGCCTGGATATCGAGATGTCTTAAGACTCTAGGTAATTCTCATGTGCAACAAAATTTGAGAAACACTGGGCTAACCTGACCAGCTCCTGCGTGGAAAGCAATTCAGTTTCGGTCATTGGTTGCTGGGAGGCTGGATGAGCCAGTCCTAGAGGATGATGGTCACAGGCAAGCAGAGGAAGGACAGCCTGGCAAGTGTCTTTCCTGCACAGCCTGACACCCACATAGCAGGGATCCGGTCCATGATGCCCAGAGTATGGAGCAGGAGTGCTCTCTGGAGGCTTGGTGCAAGTAAGCTGTCCTATAGTTCTAAAGGAATTGAGATTCCAGGCAGGGACTTGGGCACGGGAGCACCACACCAGGATTCGGGTACAAGGCCTGGGGTATACAGCTGTGGGCTTGGTTACTAAGGAAAGAGGTGAGAGGTCAGTTACTAAAACTAGGTTATGGCGTCAGAGTCTGTCCAGGAAAAGGCTAGAGAGACTGTGTGTAGGTTAAGCTCCTTACGGTCAGTGGCAAGAAATAAGATGATTAGGAGACTAAGTCTTAGGCCAGAGGAGAAGACAAAGTAGACAAATTAGGGGTGGTAGGCCAGATAATTGTACACCAAAGGGGTGCACATCCTAATGGCTAAATCCTGGGAATATATTATGCTACATGGCAAAATACTGATGTGATTAAACAAGGATGTTTTTTCATAACTTTATATATTATTTCATTCATAGCAATAATATGAAGCAACTGGAAGCAAGCCATGTGTCCATCAGCAGGAGAGTGGAATTAAAAATTGTAGCCTGTTTTACAATGGAATATTACTTGGCAATAAAACAGAAAGAACCATTGACTCACAGGAAAACAGGAATGAATTTCAAAAACATTATGTTAAGTGGAAGAAGCCAAACACAAAAGAGTACTGTATAATTCCATTTATATGAAATTTAGCAACATGCAAAACTAATCAAAAGAGAATGGTGGCTGCCTATGGAGAGACTGAAGATTGAGTAGAAGGGGAAAAAGAGGAGCTGGGGCAACGGAAATGTTCTGTATCCTGAATGGGGTGTTGGTTGGATGGGTATAACATTTACCGAAATTTATTCAATTATATACATTTAGGATTTGTTGCATTTTTCTGTATAAATAAGAATCTTGAGATGAGGTGATTTTCCTGAATTATCTGGGCGGGCTCAGGGTGGCAGGAGAGTCAGAGGAATTCAGTGTGAGAAGAACTCAACCTGCCATTGACGGCTTAAAGGCAGGGAAAGGGAACCTTGAGTCAAGGGGACCTTGAGTCGGGTGCTGGAAAGGCAAAGAAGCAGAGCCTCCAGAAAGAACCAGCTCTGGGGACACCTTGATTTCAGACAAGTAAATGTCCATTTGCACGTCTGACTTCCAGAATGGTAAGGTGATAAATCTGTGTTGTTTGAAGCCACTAGATATATGTTCATTTATTTTAGCAACAATAGGGGACTAATACATAAGGTAAATAATCTCTCCCAGAAATCATGTGTAGATGATGTTATGGGGGAAAATAATGCATAGCTATATTAAAATCTAGGTAGATACTGAAGATTCCATTTGTGCCAGTGATAAAGAAAGGTCAGATAAAGAAGGAATTTGAGGATATTATGTGAATTATAAAGGAGAAGAGGAAAAAGAATAAAAAATCAAGGGAACCCACTAGATAGGAGAACATATTTGCCAATGATACATCTGATAAGGGATTAATTTCCAAAATATATAAAGAATTTATACAACACCAGGAAGATAAACATCCCAATTAAAAACTGGGCAAAGGACCTGAATAGACACTTCTCCAAAAAGGACTGCTCAATGTCATTAATCATCAGAGAGATGCAAATTAAAAACACAAGAGTGAAGGGGAATGGGGATTCGTGCACCCGTGGGGTCCCTCGGCCTAGCCTGCACCCTCTCGCAATCCGGGACCCCTCGGGGGATGTCAGACTGCCAGTTTCGGCCCTATCCCCACAGGCTAGGCCAATGGACCCCACCGGTGCACAAATCCATGCACCAGGCCTCTAGTATGCATATAAGATCTTTGGTTAATCTCTTCCCACCTTCCCCTCTCCCCCTTCCCTCTGACATTCATCAGTCTGTTCTATGTTTCCATGCCTGTGCGTTGCGCATCTGCCCCCTGGTGGTCATTGCACATCATAGCTACCGGACAGTCAGCTGGTCAGCCGGTCAGATGATCAGGCAGTTGCTTAGGCTTTTATATATATAGATATGCATAACCCTTGGACACAAACAATAGTGTAGTGAAGACCTGGGGGAGGGGAGAATGGAGTGGAGAGGGTCAGTATGACAATAATGTTGTTTCATTCAACAATATGTAATAATGTTGCAGTTCTTGTATGTTCCAAGCATTGTGCAAAACATGTAACATAGACAATCTTAAAGTTCTATAAATGTCCCAAAGTGGCAGAAAGTAATGTAAGCTACTAAATATAAACAGAATTCACAGTTACAGCAACATAACCTAACTGGCCACCTTAAAAAAAAAGACAAATTAATTGGAGAGATATTAGGAGGCAGGAATAATGGGGTTCACAGAATCCACAGGAGGCTGAAGGACAAGGCTTGAAGAACACATAAAAACCAAGAGAGTTAAGATTCTAGGCAATAGGATCATGGCCAAGGTCATCCACATAAACAGTACAGCTGAAGGAAACTACAGCACAGTGAGCTGTCTGACCTTCGACATTCACTTCACCTGTTTTACTAGCTCAAGGTCCAAAACCGGGGAACCAATAACTGATCAGTTCAGCTTAAATTGTGTGCCCCAGGTGAGGGTAGTAGAGGCATCGCCCCTCTCTCCCATAGTAGGACTTGGGAGTGAGGAAGAGAGAAAAATATTTTACACAATAGGAACCCTTCCTGCCCCACACCCCAGTCCAAGGAGAGAACAGTGTGCTAACAGGAGGAGACAACCAAAATAGCTAATGTCTTCTACTGGTTGTGAGGAAGAGCTTTATGGAAAGAATGAGACTTGATCAGTAAAGAATCAGTATGACTTGGAAAGGCAGAAAAAGAAGTTTGCGAAGAATAGCCTAAGCAAGGAAACAAAGGCAAAAAAAAAAAACCACACAAAAAAAACAGGACATGTTTGGAGGGTAGGGCCACAGGCAGACTGGATGAGACACAGCTCAGGTCATCTCAGTGCTGGACCAACCTGGCACCTACCTGAGCTCTTGGCCCTCTGCTCTGGCCT
Organism: Myotis lucifugus; assembly: GCF_000147115.1. NCBI lineage: Eukaryota > Metazoa > Chordata > Mammalia > Chiroptera > Vespertilionidae > Myotis > Myotis lucifugus. The sequence goes on from NW_005871106.1 coordinate 3,192,975, forward strand.
CTCCTGACAGCTGTTGGAGTTTCTCTTCTTTCTTTTACGGTTGGCCTTGCTGGAACACCGCCTGCCACACTGCTTAAGACCTGAAGCAGCTACCAAATAGCCAATGAGAAAACCCAGAAGTGGGATCCAGTTTATCCCCTGTTAGGGGGAATGTTGATTAATGAGAAATAGACGACAAAGGGAGCCGGACTGAGGAGTGTCTCCTGTTTCTCTCTGCCACGCACAGCTTGAAGGCCCGGGGTCTCCCTACAGCCTGCCCCAAGAAGCCAGCATGCAGACACCTTCATCAGGCCCCGTGTTAGTTCTTGTTGGCTCAGCCTGAAGCAGAAGCGGCACCTGACACCTCTCTCTGTGCAGCTTCCCACCTCTCCTTCCATTCCCTCATTCTCTTCTCTGTTGCCATGGATTTCACTTTTCAAATAAAACATCCGCATTTTCGCCTTTGCCTCAGCATCTGTGTATGGGTATGCTTAGTTAAGAACTGCCTCTCCTAAAGGCAGTAATTCATTGAGAAGCGGTAACAGGTTTAGATACTGCAACGAGGCCACCATAAGTAGGACTGTATCAGGGTGAGGAATTAGAGCTTGAAGCAGAGGTCACGTGAAATTACTATAGAGTCTTAAGCAGAGAAACAATAAGACCAAAGTCTTTCTAAGGAAAATCTATCTGTTAGCAGTAAACAGAAAGAGTGAAATCAAGAGAAATGGGAGGTGGGGGCCTAGGATAGTAACAGGGTGGAGGTGGGGAAGGCATAGGACAGTGATGGCGAACCTATGACACACGTGTCAGAGGTGACACCCAAACTCATTTTTTTGGTTGATTTTTCTCTGTTAAATGGCATTTAAATATATAAAATAAATATCAAAAATATAAGTCTTTGTTTTACTATGGTTGCAAATATCAAAAAATTTCTATATGTGACACAGCACCAGAGTTAAGTTAGGGTTTTTCAAAATGCTGACACGCCGAGCTCAAAAGGTTCACCATCACTGGCATAGGAGATAGTGGCAGTGGGAATGGGGAATGGAGAGAATAAAGTGGGATTTCAAAAGAGGAAACATGACTTAGAAACTAATTGGCTACAGATGATAAAGGAAATTGGGAATTTAAAATTTCCTTTGTGGGAATGAAAAAAAATAGGTTAGAGGGGAAGGTGAGCCAATAGGAGAGGAAATAATGCATACAGTTGATTGTTGTGGTTCGGCAGTTACCAGATAGTCAAATGGAGATGTTAGAAAAACAGCTGGGAATTCAAGACAGATGGAGAGCTCAGTCTTCTTTGCATGATCACAAAGCCATGGACACGAATGAGCTCACAAACAGTGGGACTGCTCAGAGAGAGGACGTGAGGGGCTCCCGTGAAAGCGCGGCCAGGGAAGAGCTCCTGGCAGATGGCAGACAACTTCATGAAGAGGACGTGCAGAATTGGTCCAGTGAAGGTAAAAGTTATAGCAAGGAAATCTGGAGAAGGAGAAAGCACCAAGGATGAAGCAATGGCTATGGTGAACGGTCCAGAAAGTTATTGAGAAGAGAAGTGACACTTACTTTAATGGGCATTCTCTGTTATATCAGCTGCTTAAGCCTCACGTGCAAGATAAACATTATTTCCTCAATAGAGGCTCAGAGAGGATAATCAACTTGCTTAAAGTCACTCAGCCATAAAGTGTATCAGTTAGTTTTTGCTATGTCACAAATCAACCCCAAATTTAATGGATTAGAGCAAAAATGATTTTTCTCAAATGATTCCATGGGGTGGTGGTTGCGCTGGCTCGGCTGGTTGCTTTTCCTGCTGGTCTTCCTGGGTTCCTTCATGTGTCTGCAGTCAACTCCAGATTAAGGAACTAGGTGATTTAGGGGAGCCACAGCTGGGATGCATGGGGCAAACACTCAGAATTCACCATTGTCACAGAATGCTAATAGGTTTAGCGAATTATAAATTAGAACAAAGTTAGAATTAGAACAAAATATCCCAAATAACAGGAATTCAGAGCAAATCTAATTATAGGAGTTGCTGACAGCACATCATAATACAACAATTATTAGACCTAACAGCTATTGAGCATTTGCAGTGGGCCAGGGACTGCTCTAAGGGCTTTTGTAGATGATCTCATTCAGTCTCCACTACAACTGAGGCAGCAAAAGAAGAACATTACCTGCTGGATCTTAAAGTTTCCATTTACATTTATTGGTCAAGGGAAGTCACTTGGCCATACCTAATCTCAGTAGAATCCCCTCATGTGCTTGTAAGTAGAGGAGAACCAGAAACTTTTAGAGAAATTGTGCCTATGACAACAAAGAAATTCTTGTGAACTATGCTAAGACATGATGAGCAGGCAGATTAGAGCAAGGACACTGATATAAGAATCCCAGCTGAGTGTGTAAAAGTGTAGCAGGCAGTTAAGATAGTCATGAGCAGAGCAGGAATGATGAGCCAGGTGCAGAGATCAACAGGTTGGATGGCCTCGGGTGCCTGGCAACAGGCAAAACTACAAGCCCTTGCACCAAAACTCCCTTAAGCATTAACCCCTAGAGATGACATCTAGGCCTCAGTTGTATTTCAGCTCCAGGCAGAAAAACCAGGTGGAGCTATATGATGGCTAACATCAGGACCAGCTGCAAAGACTAATGACACTCTCCCATGGACCCAGCCAATCAGTAGAGGCCATGCCCTAAGGAGACACACCAAAAAAGTTCATGAATATTCTATTGAGATCCTCCCCAGATGCCTTGGGTAAAAGCCCTCAGGATGGAGGGCCAGGCTGCTCTCTTTGTGGAGCACAAGCCTTTCCCAACTTCCTTCTTTCCCCAGGGTGTGTTTTTTCTCTTTCCTCCCTCAAGGTGCATATCTCTCTCCCTCTTCCTCCTAAACTCCAAGGGCCTTCCTTTTGCTGTAACTTCTTTCCTGAGCCCATTTCTTCTACAAATCACTTCTTCTACCTCTGTGACTTTCTAAATAAGCTTTCTCAAAGTTTGTCTTGGCTCTGAATTCTTCTCTTAGCCAGAGCTCAGGAACTGAGGTTGCTGAACCAAGGTGACCACCTGGTACAGTTTTCCCGCTGCTAACAGGAGGTGCAATGGAGAGCAAGAGAGGAAGATGAGCAGTGAGGCCAGATGAGGGGTGAGCAAGATCAACCCAAGCTAGTATCAAAAACACAGTGAAGATCGCTTTCCAAAGGTAGTTGTGCAGATGAAGGATGCTGCAAACTGGGAAGCTTATTATTAGAGCAGCTTGGGGGTTCTCCTGATACCCTCCTCCAAGCCAGGAAACTCGATTCTGTGTTAGGATTGGGAGGTTCTTTTCCTTCTGGTCCAGACATTCTTTAAGTCCGTCCTGGGACAACATATGCTCAGTTCAAGGTGTGGAATGAGACAAGAAAGGCCTTAAGTAACAAGCGACCAGAGTCACATTATCTCCAGGGCCCAGGTCTCCATACTGGGCATGAGCCAGGGGCTCTGACCGAGACCATTTGAAAAATCAAATCGTTCAGCTGTGAGTCAGTATTTAATTTAGGCTCCTCATTACGATTCTTCCCAAGGTTTAGCTTTGAGGTTTCCTAACAACTAAGACAAAGATGAAAATTCCAATGGCTACATAGTTTTCTTTTTTTAATAAAAGAAATCAGCAGGATGAACAAATATAAATCCAAGAATGAATTCATTATTTATAAATTATCAACATAATGGACAATATTTTCAGTTACAGGTTTCCAAGAGACAGTGCTATTCAAACAGATTCTTCTGTTGACCTTCTGGAGTGCCCAGGGCACAGCTTCACATCTGTAACAGGGAGGGCTTTTAGGAAGAATGGGGGCTATTGAGATAATGAGGCCACATTTGTTTGTTTTTCGATTACCTACATTCCTAAGGTATTTAGGGCCTAAATAACCTAGAAGCATGCACCGATTAGATCATTTTGCTTAAATATCAGATGTTTCAAGTCAGCCTCTACCAGATCTCAGTCAGTTTATGCTTGAATTCTCTAACAACTACACTAATGCATCAGGAGTAGAGAACGTAAGTTATGCATAGCTCCATACCTCACACGTGAAAAGCTACAATCCTGTAATCTAGTCTTATTTTAATGAGAACCATTGGTGCAAGGCAGACTTCTTAAATTTCAGCACAGACACCAGAGAAGAAAGCAAAACATATGTAGTGGGGAAAAATAAACAGATTTCAAGAGCAAAGCAGCATATGTCTTTCCTTTCTGAGAGTTAAGCCAAAAATGTCCTCCCTTCAAAGCCAGAAGGACAAGCTAACCAGCAAGGATTCAAAACAAAATAACCCATGTGAAGGAAAGGAAAAGAGAGAGTTGAAAGAAGGTCACATACCACATGTGCTGGTCACAATGTCACGACTGTTCAAGGGGGAGCTTAATCTACTCCTCTCCCAATTGCCAGCTCATTGAGCTGGAGGATTTGCTTGACATGTGTCTTAATTGAATTGATATTTTTCATTAACATTTTACACAGTTTTGGTTTTCAGGAATGGCTCCATAGGCAATTGCTACTCATGAAAGGCTGGATTTTACTAGTAATTATGAGATGAAGATCATATATGATTAATTTTACTAAGGACATTTGTGTTCCCCAAAGCCTGTATATATGACTGTGGATAAAAGCACTACTGGTTAAAACCCCACCTTCCTTCTTGCTAACAAACCCTCAGATTATCCAAGTTTAAGATTGTCTGTGTCCAAGGGAAGGCAGCTCTTTCTAACCCCCAGGAATGAAGTTGGTAAATTCATATTGATCCAGGTAATTCTATTCTGTTTACCAGGATTGACTTAGATACAAGCTGGTGACTCAGCTCTTTTTTCTTAATCAATATTATTGAGATATATTTATGAATATAATATAATATATAACTAGAGGCCCAGTGCATAGATTCATGCACTGATGGGGTCCCTCAGCCTGGCCTGTGCCCTCTCGCAATCCGGGACCCTTCAGGGGATGTCCAACTGCCGAGTTCGGTCCGATCCCCGCAGGCCAGGCCAAGGGACCCCACTGTGTTTATCCTCTTTCACTTAACATAATGTGTTTGCAATTCATCCAAGTTGTGTAATTCAGCAGCCTATTCCTTTCATAGTTGAATAGTTTTCCTTATATGGCTATCCCAAAACTTACTTATCAATTTGGGTGACTTAAATTTTAGCTCATATGCAAAAAGCTGTTATGAACATTCAAGTACAAATCTTTGTGTAGGCAAGTGTTATCATTTCTCTTGAGTAAATACATGGAAGTGGGTTTGCTGAATCATAGGGTAAATATATATGAACTTCTTAAAAAGCTGCAGAAACGCTTTCCAGCATAGGAGTCCCATCAGCAATATATAAGACTAGAGGACCGGTGCACAACATTCGTGCACTCGGGCAAGGGGGGCGGTCCCTCAGCCCGGCCTGTGCCCTTTAGCAGTCCAGGAGCCCTCGGGGGATGTTCAACTGATGGCTTAGGCCCACTCTCTGTGGGGAGCGGGCCTAAGCCATCAGTTGGACATCCTTAGTGCTGCCATGGAGGCAGGAGAGGCTCCCGCCACTGCTGCTGCGCTTGCCAGCCATCAGCCTGGCTTGTAGCTGAGCAGTGATCCCGCTGTGGGAGTGCACTGGCCCACCAGGGGCAGCTCCTGCATTGAGCATCTGCCCCCTGATGGTCAGTGCGTGTCATAGCGACCGTTCGTTCCACCGTTCAGTCAATTTGCATATTACCCTTTTATTATATAGGATTTCCAAGATTTCCAGTTGTTTCAGATCCTCACTTACATTTGGTATTGCCACTCATTTTCATACCAATGACTCTAGTAGTGGTATCTCAGTGCAATGATAACAAATAATATGACATGATATTGAACATCTTTCATGTGCTCATTTGCAATTTATGTATCTTCTTTGGTGAAGTGTCTGTTCAAATCATTTGACTATTTAAAAAACAATTCAATTGTTTGTCTTCTTAATATTGAGTTGTAAAAGTGCTTTATGTATTCTGGATATAAATTCTTTGTCAGGTATGTTTTTCAAATATTTTCCACCAGCATATGCTTGTCTTCTAGTTTTATAATGGTGAGTTTTTGAATGAAAAGATTTTATTTTTTAGAACTCATTTGGATTTACAGAAAAAGTGAGCAGATAGTACAGTATTTTTATTTTATCCTATTCCCCCCCCCCCAACACACACACACCATTTTCCCTATTATTAACATCTTACATTAGTGTGGTGCATTTGTTGCTATTAATTAACAAATATTAATACGTTGGGTTTGTTTGTTATCTTTTGGTTTTTTGAGCACTACATACTTTCTGGCTGTACAAGGTGCTCAAGACTGATCTCATATATTTTCTAACCCGGTCCCAAAAGCAATAATTTCTCCAACAAGCCATAGTTTCTTTTATTGAAAAATGGTTTTAGAAACCAAGATCTGGTGCTAGGTGTGCTCATTGCTGCTAGTATGTTATGACTCTTAGTCCCGTCCAGATGACAGAGCAAAGAAATGTGTGTGTGTGTGTGTGTGTGTGTATTATGTATGTAGGTTGTTAGCTATAGGTTTTTTGTAGAAGTACTTTATTAGGTTGAGGAAGTTCCCTTCTCCTTCTAGTTGGTTGAGAGTTTTTATCATATAGATGTTGATTACTCTCAAATATTTTTACTGTATTTATTGAGCTGATCACATAGTTTTTCTTTATTCTTCCAATGTATTAAACTCACTTTGTATTCCTCAGAGAAACTTCACTTAGTCATTAAGTAATTGCTAATGTATTATGTTATGTATTACATTTTATGTGTTACTATATTCAATTTGCTGAAATTTTACTGAGGAGATTTGTATCATGATTCTGAGGGACATTAATTCATAGTGTTCTGTATACTTATGGTTGTAGCATTAGGGTAATGTGGCCTCCTTATCTCTGGCACTCTATCTACCCCACAAATCATGGCAGACCTGGTCGCTGCACTCGAATCTTAGTCTCCTCAAGTCAGCAAGGCCACAATATGCAGTTTTGGTTGTTCTCCCTGTGCTGTGTCCTGGAAACTATCTTCAGCCACTAATCTTTTTATTTTTTAAAAATTTTGTATTGATTTCAGAGAGGAAAGAAGAGGGAGAAAGAGATACAAACATCAATGATGAGAGAGAATCTTGGATCAGCAGCCTCCTGCATGCCCCACACTTGGATGGAGGCCACAACCCAGGCATGTGCCCTGACTGGGGATCAAACCATGACCTCCTGGTTCATAGGTCAACATTGAACCACTGAGCCATGCTGGCAGGGCTGCAGGCACTAATCTTGAGCATATGTATGCCTCATTTACTTCACTTCTCTCATGAATTCCAGTCTGCACTGTCCAATGTCTGAAAACTATTGTTTTATATTTTGACCAGTTTTCTAGTTGATATGAGAGATTATATCTTGTCTCTGTTCTAGATCATAGTCAGAAAGAGTAATCCTAGGATATAATTTTGGCAAATGAGACAGAATCATGTGAGAATATGCTATCTAGAGTTACATAGCTATCCTGTGACCACAAGGGTAGTGGTTGACACTCTGAGGATAACAGATAGAAATAGGCAAAGAATTTGGGTCCTTGATGATGTTGCTGGGCTATTGAATTACACAACCTGGAGCCAGCTACTTCTAGACTTCTTGTTATGTGGGAAATATTTTTTACATTATTTAAATGAATTAAATTGTATTTTATGTTACTTGCAGCCAAAACCACCCTAATTGACTCATTCTTTTAAATGTACATATTACCAGCTTTCTGCCAGCTTGGTTATTCTAGGTTGTTTGGTCATTCTCATTATTTTTTTAAGTTGAATTGAATAAAAATTATTGAGTGAGACTCTGCCAATAATTATGGGAGATGCAGAGCAAAGTATTACCTGGTCTCTGACTTTGAGGTACTTATATTCTTGTACAGGAGAAAATAAAGTAAACTAATATCTATGCTAAAGGAACAGAAAAATAAATGTCATAAAAGAAAAATATAAGGTTAACAAATAAATGCTTTTGAGTAATAATTGGATGAATCCAGTTGAGTCTTCAAGAATGTAGGCCTGGGTCAAAACATTAGGTGACATAAGTGACCTCACTCTTAACAAGGCCCTACTGTGGTATGTCTTGCATAATATTAAGTATTATATATATTTAAGTTAAATGAAGGAGCAAAATGAAACAAAAGAACAAACCCTTCCCAAATAATATATTTAGCCATAATAATAACATATTTTCACTTCAAACATTGGCCTAATAATAGATTGAAATATATATATATATATATATATATATATATATATATATATATGCATATGTATATATCTGACTTAAATCTATTTCTACTTTTTTTTAATTGATAGAAAAATTCTAAAGAAATTCTCACTTTTTGGAAACAAGTATAAAAAAACTTGTTTTGGAAGTGATTACAGTTACTCTATTGTCTTCCAAATTAGGCATGGTCAAGAATCTTTTTAGGGAAAAAAAGTTCTGCTTGACAAAACATGAAGTTGGACTTTGCTTATCCTAAGAGCCTAACCTGAACAATGCTACTTCTTTTTCCATTATGTCTATAACTGGTTGAAACATGTCTACAAATGTGTCTTAGATTATGTAGAAAAATGTGATGGAAAAATCACCAGCATCATGAATTAAGTGGGACTATCAACATCCAAGAGAAAGAAGAGTAACCCACAGCCATGAAATCCAGAAAGACTTGAATTGAGGTACAGAATCCTTGGTGATGGCAGAAAGAGGATATTTTGGCAATAATGTCAAAGGGAAAAAATGGCAGTAAAAGATCATTTCTGACACACAATTAAAACAAGGGACAGGACAACCTTCCTCCTACATTTTTTGGGGAGGGACGATAATTAAACATTTGAGAATTGTGCACTTTCCAAAGATGCTTTAATCCTCTGATGAAAGGCCCTTGGGCACAAGAAAGAGTGATAAAGACAGGAGGATTAGTCTTGTCTGCTGATAGTACATTCCAATGCAGTCTCAAGTAAAGATCTGAAGACCTCTCACTGCCCGTGGTCCTCCTCCTTGTCCCCCGCCTCAACTAAGATCTCCATGCTGCCCCACACTTCATTGGAAATATTGTTGACACCAGGCTACTGGGTCCAGTTCAAGTGCATGCTCAGTAATGTCACCATAAACATTTCACATTTTTCTTTGGCACTCTACAAAGTTTTTCCCACACTCATTATCTAAGTTAAGACACACAACAAACATATCTGGCATTATTGTCCCTATTTTATAGATGAGAAAACGGAGGCTCAGGGGAATTTCACTAGCTTATGCTCTTTAGGTGCTAAAATCATTATATTAGTTTTCTATTGTTGTGTAAATGAGTATCAAAAAGATTAGAAGCTTAAAACAACACATTTCTTTTTTTTTAAATATAATTTTTATTGATTTCAGAGAGGAGAGGAGAGGAAGAGAGAGATAGAAACATCAATGATGAGAGAGAATCATTGATCAGCTGCCTCCTGCACAGCCCATACCGGGGATTGAGCCCTCAACCCAGAAATGGAACCGTGACCTCCTGGTTCACCGGTCAACGCTCAACCACTGAGTCATGCCGCTGGCTGGGGCACAACACTCATTTTTTTTCTGTTTATTTATTTTTTCTTTATTGATTAAGGTATTACATATGTGTCCTTATCCCCCCATTGCCCCCCCCACCCCCCACACTCATGCCCTCAACCCCCTGATGTCTGTGTCCATTGGTTAGGCTTATATGCATGCACACAAGTCCTTTGAGTGATCTCTCCCCCCACCCCCCCCTACCTTCCCTCTGAGGTTTGATGGTCTGATCGATGCTAACACTCATTTCTTAAGTCATAGTTCTGTAAGGCAGAAGTCTGTCTGGTCTGTGCTTAGGGTCTCAAGCCTAAAATCAAGGTGCTGCCCAGATTGGGCTCTTATTTGGAAGATCTGGGGGAAATGTGCTCATAGGCTCATTCAGCTCATTGGAAGAGCTCAGGTCTCTGTGGCTATAGGGCTAAGGCCTCCATTTCCATACTAGATGCCAGCTTGGGGTAGCTCTCGGATCCAGAAGCTACTCTCTGATCCTCACACATGGTTCCTTCCATCTTCAAGCCAATAACAGTGCATTATCTTTATGCTTCAAATCTCTCTGAGCTCCCTTTCTATGACCAGCCTAGAAAACTCTTTACTTTAAAGGGCTCATGTGATTAAATTAGGCCCACCTAGATTATCGCTCTTTGGGCAATTACATAGCATAATCACAAGAATGATATTTCATCATATTCACCATTTCCACCAGCAAGACCTAGGATTATTGAGGGTTATTCTTAGAACTCTGCATACTACAATAATGAACATGCTTGAACTGGGGAGAGGAAGAGGAAGAGGAAGAGGAAGAGAGAAATAAGTGACTGATCCTCAAGACCATCTAGGCTTGGTTTGGCTCAAAGTATTAAAAAAAAAGGACGAGGTAGAGAAAGAGAACTCAAACAGCTAGCTGGGCCCTAAGACAGTTTTAGGAGCTCTATTCCTCATAAGTATAGGACTGTTCAGTGACCTGCCAACCAAAAAATGTGACCCAATGAATGGCTTGACCTATGGGATTAGCATTTCCTGTTCTGGAAGAAAAGGGGTAGGGGGAGAGGAAAAAGTGTTTCTCTTTCCTTAACAGGGAACCAAGACTTTCTAAACCACATTTATTCTACAGCCTTTTTCTCCTAGAAATATACCTTTATGTTCAGGAGCCTCTAGAGATGAGTGGGTATATATTCCCTATTTGCATTTATTCAAAAGCTATTCACTTGTCTGCACCCTCATAGTAGACATAGAGATTGTTTCCAAAATTTAGACCTTAGAAGAGTCTGTGATGAATATCATTAAATACATACACTTATACACTTCTCCAAATACAAGCTACTTAGTGGTAATCTATACCTGTAATTTAAATATTTGCATGAAAATGTTAACCAGGAATAAATTTCTCATTATTCTAATATTTCTTATTATATATCAATACCAAATGCCTAACTGCTTACCAAAAACATAACTAAAAGTTAGCAAAAATGACTATATCAGATAACAAAGTACAATGGCACCCAGAATTTGACCAAACTTCAGAGTTTAAGGGTAGCATCCTCCTTAAGACTGCCCTGACTTCACATGCCAGCCACACCTTTAGAGTTCCCCCAAGTCACCCTCTTCTGACCAGCCGGCTACAAATTCAGGGGTTTCCACATACCCTCAGGTTTGATAATTCACTAGAACGTCTTACAGGAAAAGTCTATATTTACAATTATAGTTTTATTATCATGAAACAAAATGAATCAAAACCAGGCAAAGAGAAAGACACATAGGGAGAGGTTTGGGAGGGTTTCAAATGGGATCTTGTGAATTTGGGATGTGTTATGCCCCTAGCACATCAATGTATGACAATAAAGAGAGGGTATTGTTAACTAGGGAAGCTCATTATGTAGGCATGTTTGATTGCATTATCGCCCATGTGACTCAATCTCCAGTCCTAGTCCCTTCCCCAGATATTGGACTGATAATAGGTGGCTCAAAGCTCCAACCCTCTAATCTCATGGGTGGTCTTTCTGATATGACTTGGGAGGGGGACCCTCTTGAGTCACCTTGTTAGCATACATTGTCAGGTGTGGTTCCAAGGGCCTACAACAAGTGACAAAGAAACTTCAATCACTCTGGAAATTCCAGAAGTTTAAAGGTGACCTCCCAGGAACACAAGAAAAGGTCAGCCAAATTCCTTATCACACATATGGTCAGATGTGAAAAGCTTAAAACATTAGGTTCTGATGATGAATTAAGAATATAATTGTCTTGTGTTTCTCTGATGCCTCAGTTAGCCCAATATCTGAAGTATATATCTCCTTTGTTGGTACTCAGCTTGCTTCTCAAAATGTCTTTACAAGATGCTAACGCTTTGCCAACTATATTTGGAATATTACTCAAAACTTTTACTACATGTCATTTTGTTTAAAATGTATTAAGCTTTTATATGTATACTAGAGGCCTGATGCACGAAATACGTTCAAGGGGCTCAGCCCTCACAGCCCTGGCTTCATCCAAAAGGTCGTTAGGAAGGATGTCCGGAAAAATGCCTGGTCTAATTTGTATATTTTGCTTTTATTATTATAGATATACAGCTATATATAATGTTCTGTATGTATATTGTATATAAACTTATAGATTGTGTATCTATTATGTATATATTTGTTGGGCTCAATTTTCAAATTTGGGAAATTTTATGATTGCTGGGAGAGATTAGGGTACTTTGGTTTTCCCAGACTCCATTCAATGAGATTTTCTGAAAAGAAATATCAAGGTCCCATTTCTGAAGAAAGAGAGCATGGAATCTGGGTGGGCAAAATCCTTTTAAAAATATATATATATTTTTTATTGATTTCAGAAAGGATGGGAGAGGGAGAGATAGAAGTATCAATGATGAGAGAAACTCATTGATCGGCTGCCTCCTGCATGCCCCCAACTTGGGATTGAGCCTGCAACCTGGGCATATGCCCTGTGACTGGGAATTGAACCATGATCTCCTGGTTCATAGGTCAATACTCAACCACTGAGCCACACCAGCTGGGCTGGGCAAAATCTTAAGATATGCATTACTATGAATATAATCCATACACCTTAGTATAGCCTACAGGGCTCTAATAAAGTAGACCAAGCCTTCCTTGACAAGAGTTTTCTCATATGACTCTGGCCTCTCACACTATGCTCTGGCCACACCAGGCTTTTTATATTTCTTAAGCACCCAAGTATTTTTATATCCTCATCCTTAAATTTCAGGTCTCAACTAAAACACCATCCTTCTTTGTGAATCCTATCTGCGGTAGGTAGTCCCCTCCTCACAGTTCCTCTTATCATATTATACTTTTATTTCTTTCATAGCATTTAGTAATTAGTTTATTGTCCCCTCCAGTCAATCCTGTCAAACGTAATTTGCTAGAAGATATGGATTCTGTCTATCAAGTTCACTAATCTATCTCAGAACCTAGAATTCTGTCACATAAGAGTTGGGCAATAAATTCACGTTGAGTACATCCATACATCAAATTGCTAATTCAGCCCTAGCCAGTTTGGCTCAGTGGATAGAATGTCAGCCTGCAGACCAAAGAGTCTGGGTTCAATTCCGGCTAAGGGCACAGAGCCTTGGTTGCAGGCTTCTCCCCCGCCTGGAACCTGGTCAGGGCTCGTTCAGGAGGTAACCAATCTATGTATTTCTCTCACATTGATGTTTCTCTCTGTCTTTCCGTCTCTCTTCCACTGTCCCTAAAAATCAGTGGAAAAATATCCTTGGGTGTGGATTAACAACAACAAAATTTGATAATTCACCTGAACTAAAGGCCTAGTTATTCATCCTTTTCCAACATTTTTCAAAGTGTAGCCTTCAAACCATTTGTATCAAAGTCCTGGTGTATCCATTAAAAGTGAAGATTCCTTGGTTTTGTTCCAGATTGACAAACAGATTCTAGGGTTGGGCCATAGCAAAATACATTTAAACCAAAGCACAATGATTCTTAGAGGATCTAAAGTTTGTAACAATGGTTATTTAAAGTATATTGTTGAATACTTGAGCTATTACATGGTATTATGTCACTTCATTATAAAGGGTACAAAGAGTTAAAGGGATACTCCCTACATCAAGTAGCTCACAGTTGAAGCTAATACCAAATGGGAAAAAATGAAAGAAAAAAAAGAAGAAAGAAAGAAAGAAAGAAAGAAAGAAAGAAAGAAAGAAAGAAAGAAAGAAAGAAAGAAAGAAAGGAAGAAAGGAAGGAAGGAAGGAAGGAAGGAAGGAAGGAAGGAAGGAAGGAAGGAAGGAAGGAAGAAAAGAATCACATAATGGTGAGAAAAAGCCTAGAAGCAAGAGAGGCTGGGAAATGTAGTCTTTTAGGCAGGGGACAGTTTTACCCCAAGTAAAATCAAAGTTCCTTAACTAAGCAATAATTTCAGGGTGAATAATTGCAAGGTACAGAGATTGTTGTCTGCCACAACTCTATTACATTATCCCATCCCTAAATATATATATAGGATTTACCTAAGGATCTTTCTCCAACCTTTCTCCCTTCCCTTTCTCAACACCGTGCTCTTCAGTATTTTTATCCAAGATAGATATCAGCAATTACCTCTTTGACAGCCTGTCACTGTATCACTTTCAATTTTTCCTGTAAAATAGTGCCAAGTTCAGTTCCCCGAAGTCCCCACTGAATGGTCTCCATTGCCTATCAGGCAAGTTCCAGCTCTCCAATAAGGCTCTGTCCCTCTACAACCAGCCTGATCTCCTTTCAATGTCCTTTCCCAGTGCCCTCTGTGCATCAGTAATTTTAAAGTCAACTTCTGCTTTTCTCCAAACACAATTTGCCATGCTAGCCTATTTTGCTTTGTGTGGAAAGCCCCTTTACTGATTCCATCTGGTGAAACGCTGTCCATCTTTTTAAAGGAGGTGTAGTCATAGGAAGACACAGCTGATAGCAGATACACGGTGCCAAAGAAGGTAAGGAACAAGGAAGGAAAAACATGACCTCTCTCCCCTCTCCTTTTTATCTCTGGCTGGTGTCTCTGAATGGCTGAATCCACTAGAACAGTGGTTCTCAACCTTCTGGCCCTTTAAATACAGTTCCTCATGTTGTGACCCACCCATAAAATTATTTTCGTTGCTACTTCATAACTGTAATGTTGCTACTGTTATGAATCGTAATGTAAATATCTGATATGCAGGATGGTCTTAGGCCAGTGATGGGGAACCTTTTGAGCTTGGCGTGTCAGCATTTTGAAAAACCCTAACTTAACTCTGGTGCCATGTCACATATAGAAATTTTTTGATATTTGCAACCATAGTAAAACAAAGACTTATATTTTTGATATTTATTTTATATATTTAAATGCCATTTAACAAAGAAAAATCAACCAAAAAAATGAGTTCGTGTGTCACCTCTGACACGCGTGTCATAGGTTCGCCATCACTGTCTTAGGCGACCCCTGTGAAAGGGTCGTTTGACTGCCAAAGGGGTCACGACCCACAGGTTGAGAACCGCTGCACTAGAAGCAGATCAGACAGGGAGTTGGGTGTGGTCGCAGGGATTAGCCTCCTGGGACATGGAGCTGAGCAGAGAAAGGCAGAGGATGGAGCTGGGAACAAGTGGAGAATAACCAACCCAACATGTAATAATGATGAATAAATTCCAATACTTAATGATTATTTGTTAATTTTTTCTGTAACATTAAATACAGAAAGAATGCAATTGGGGTGATCCATTGGAGTGTCAAATTTTGCCAAAATATATAGATATTCCTAAAAAGCAGTTTTTGTGTGAAATGAAGGTAGGGGATCAAAACTGGGATTGCAACACCTTCCATCTGTCACACCTAGCACAATGCCCATTCCCCTACTAAGCTTATTCTCCATGAAAATTTATTGATGGAAAAATTGAACAGTGATGTGACTCTTGCTATATCTGCTAAAATAAAACCAAAAATCTTTAAGCTAAAATGGGATCTGAATTTAATATAAAAAAACAGTTTTAAGAACTGTTATGTCTTGTAATTCAAATGGCAAGTGAGGTTCATTTGTTTAATGAGTTCAAGTAAAATTTAGTTGATTTGATAGTCAACTTTAGTGGCCTACATAAGTAAAATTAGCTTTCTTGGTAGTCCAATTAAAAAAATTCTGAAATATAATCTTTTATAGTTGATAGTATTAACTCAAAATAATCATGAAAAAATTAACATGTATTTTATTCTTGACCAAGACTTTTAAATTTACGAAATATTATTTTAGAATTTTGTATGAAAAATTGAAAGTGATTATTTTGTTTTCATGAACATAGTAAAAAAATTAAAAGAAAAAAATTGTACACAGTGAAAAATATCCCTCTGTGTTTCCCTCAGTTAACATTGGATGCCTCCAAAGAGAACTGCTTTAAAATCTTTTGACAGAGATTTTAAAGATCAAGAACATAGGCTTATGCTTATCAAATTCCTTTTATCTTCTAGAACTGTGCTATCCAATAAAGTAACCACAATTTCATGTGGCCAGCTATTGAGCACTTGAAACGTGGCTAGTGTAATGGGGGAACTGCAATTTTATTTTAATTTAAATTAAACTGAAATTTAGTTTAATTAAATATCAGGTCTAGAAAATTGTATAAACTCAAGGTTCTCTCCCTATAATTTCTTAGAATGAATATTGTGTGAAGCAGATTCTCTAAAATATGGAAGTGCACACAGATGACTATGAACTTCCCATACTATGTCCCACGAGAACAGGTTATGCCGGTATTGACCCCACTGTCTGCCAGGGCCTGGTGAACCCTAGCACTCAATATTTGCAAAATAATAAAATGTTGTTTGAGATAAAGGTCACTGTTTCTTCCCTTCATTCCCCCTCCCCCCACCCAGTTTTAAATGCATAAGCATTATGGCAATGAA
The DNA here is from genome assembly GCF_000147115.1 of Myotis lucifugus. Classification (NCBI taxonomy): domain Eukaryota; kingdom Metazoa; phylum Chordata; class Mammalia; order Chiroptera; family Vespertilionidae; genus Myotis; species Myotis lucifugus. The sequence continues at coordinate 3,209,410 of NW_005871106.1, forward strand.
AAACTCTTTTGCCATTAAATGTTTATCCCAATCTGGAATAAATTATATTGAACACATGCAAATGGAGTAATAGAGTTTTCCATGTGGAAGAGGACGTCTTCAGACTTCCAGACCATGAATAGTTTGTTCAGAGTGCCACTAGATGGCGCTGCTTATCCACGCTACCAGATAAACCTGTAGTCCCTGGAGTTAGTTTCCAAACATATTCAAATGTGCCAAGTCTGAATTCCTGTATGAAATCATAGAGTGAGTGTACCATTTCATTTGTCTCTGGTAATCATCTATCACTAACCAAAAATACTACCTCCTGATAATGTGTAGCACACTTAGAACCCACTCAACTATCAAACCCCATTCCTACTTTGGGTCCTTCTCCTAAGGTTTTACACCAGAAAAGTGAGCGCCAACAAAACAAAACAAAACAAAACAAAAAAAACAGCCCTTTTCCTCCAATAGTAGATGCCTAGAATGTCCTTCCCCTTCTTTCAGTTCTACCTCCATCTTCCTCACAACCCTATTGCTGTCCTAAAATAGCTAACGCCCCTGATCTCCATGGCTTCTTTGCCCAGGGCCCTGTGCCAGATCCACCCCTAACACCTCAGAAATTGGAGCCAGAGTTCAGCTCCTCCCCTCTACCTGGCATCTCAAGTCTTCGTGGGGACAAACATTGTTTGGCCAGTTGTCAAATGCAGCATTTTACTTCCACAAGGATTAAATGGGTTTTAGGGAACTGGTGGGAAATCTAACCACCAACCCTAACAATTTTGTCATTTAAAGAGTGCAAAATTCAAAGGGGGTGATTGACAGAATTAAAAGGGGATCAAAACTGGTTAAAGTAGTACATATTCCATATTGAGTGCTGTAATAGGGCTCCGAAGAAAATGCTGTGGGTGGGGGTGATTCATTCTTCATGGTGGTGGAAGGCTGAAGGAAGGCATTGCAGAGGAGGTGACACTGAGTTTGAAATCTGGAGAGTTTGCTCAGTGGAGGTGTGGGGAGGCATGGGGGAAGCCCACAGAGTCCATTGTCTGCTGCTGGATGGAGAACTTCAAAAGGCTTGAGTGTAGACTGAGGAGGAGATTGTCCAGACACAGGGCTGGAAGGGAACTGAGGACAGACTGAGAGACTGTGAATGCCCTTCTGATACTTATATGTACCTGAAGTACTAAGCTATGAGGAGCCAGCAGAGGTTGCCCAGGTCTGTCAGAGATTGAACTATACCTCCCCACAAAAAGATAATGTTAGGGTCACCGAAGTAGGAACGCATGAGGCCAAAAGTGGTAAGGGATTGTACATTTATTGGGTCATCTAAAAACCTAGATGGGCTGAGCCCCAAAATGGTGCCAGCACCCAGGGACAGGGAGTCAGAGATTTTAAAGGACTCTAGGCGGGTTTTTCTGGGCAGAGAATTCTCTGGGCATTCTGGATCCTGGGAAGGTCTGCAGGAGAAGGATAATGGCCTTAGCAAGTGGAATGTGGTCTTAGCAGGTGGAATGTGGTCTAAGAGAAAGGGAATGTCAGTTGTGAAGTGGTCTAAAGGTCAGTTCCAGAGGGGAGAGGGTATTTGGATTCAATTATTTGATCAGACCTAACAGATAGGAGACTTAACCCTAGTGCCTGTGAATGTGACCTTTGGAAGGAAGGTCATTGCAGATGTAATTGGTTCAGGCAAGATGAGTTCATGTTGGGCAGGTGGTCCCTAACGTAACATGACCGGTGGCCTCATAAGAGAGGAGACACAAGCACATGAGGAGAAAACACCATGTGATGAGAGGCAGAGACTGGAGTTACCTGGATGCAAGCCCTGGATCGGATTGTGGCAACCACCAGAAGTTGCAAGAGGCAAGTAAAGATCTGCTACACATTTCAGAGGGAGCACGGCCCCACTGACACCTTGATTTAGCTTTCTGGCCAGGAGATCTTCGAGACAATACATTTCTGGTTTTTCAGTCTGTGGTGCCTTGTTACAGCAGCCCTAGGAAAGTAACACAAGGTCTTTCTCATGCTCCTTCTTGTCTCCCACAAGCCACCGGAACTTGGCCTGCAGGGCGCATCCGGGTCCTCACCTCCTCCGTGTCCTCCTATCCTTACCTTGAGGACTGATTCAATGCTCTTCTCATCACTGCTCCCTCTGGGGGGAGCGGCAGTGTCAGATGCCCCCAGCTGTCTGTGTACCTGAAGAACCCACAAGGCTGTCACTATGGGATCACTGCCACTCAGATATCAGATAATGAAGTCACACAAATAGCTCCTTTCACCTGTCCATCTCCACCATCCCTCTCACAGCTGCCGGGTGTTACCAATCCCATAGCAGGCCTGAGCTGTAGGGAGCTGTGATTTGAATGAGAGACATAAAGGGTCTGGACATTTGAAGGACAGAAAATGAGACCGTTCTAATCCTTGAAAGTGACAGTGAAAGCTTAGGGACATCTTTCAGGCCTCGGAAATAGAGAGCAGACAGCGCAGGTGTGACGGCAGTAGGGGGAGAGAAATTCCCTTCTTCTTGTTTCCAGCAAGGTGAGTTCATCCAAAAATGAGTTACATATATGGAATGTTTTCTTCCTACTGACTTTATTACCTTCATTTTTTGAAGAGTTGGCATTTTAAGTGATCTTAACGACATCAAATCTATCTTAATTATAACCTTTCCTCTCAGGGAACAGAGTTGTCTATGGAAGAATTTTCTAAATTTCTTAATTAACCTGAAGTGACTTTATTTTGCCAAAGATTGTGCTTTGAAACCATTACGAGATATTCTCTACATGCTATCCCAGAGTAGTTAAAAAAAAAACAAACTACACCAGAAAGCAAAATCCTATAGCAACAGACTACCCAGGGATAAAAGGATATAAAGACTAAAGGAAATAGGCAATAACTAGGTTAAAAATGTAAGGTTCCAAGGTTGTAGAGGTCAATGTTCATATTCTGCCCACATCAATTCCAAGGGAACATTCGAGGATAAATTCTATTGTTTTTACCTGCTTCAAACCTAATTTTTGATGATGAAGGTTTTATAAGCAAGTTTAAATTCATTAATATGTGGCTTTTTACTATCTACTTTATCTTTCAAAGAAAGTAGTGAACGCTTTCTCTAAACAGAGGCCATATTTCCTCCTTTCTCTGTATGCTCTAGTCCAGTGGTTCTCAACCTTCTGGCCCTTTAAATACAGTTCCTCATGTTGTGACCCAACCATAAAATTATTTTCGTTGCTACTTTATAACTGTAATGTTGCTACTGTTATGAATCGTAATGTAAATATCTGATATGCAGGATGGTCTTAGGCAACCCCTGTGAAAGGGTCGTTCGACCGCCAAAGGGGTTGCAACCCACAGGTTGAGAACCGCTGCTCTAGTCCCTTCCAGCAGCAGAAGACATCCCTGGAGACTAATGAAACCAGGGTCCCCACTCAGGTCTTTTGTAGGGCCTGGGAGGGACCAGATAGTATCTTTACCTGGTCATTAGGCAGATCCAAATGACTAAATTAAGATTATTTAGCGGCAAAAGTTTAAGAGCATCCTATCTTTCCACTCCAGCTTGCCCTTTCCAGAACTTCCTTTGAGTTGGGTGGCATTGGGGTGGCCGTGGTCATTTTGGGGACTCACCTAAGGCAAACTTGAGCTAATGTGGGTTCAGGGGATACAGATATGAGGTGTTGGTGGGGAATCTCTGGCCGCAGGCTGGTTCTTGATGGGCGCTGCCCTTCAGGTGCTGTCCCTGGGGAGGGTCCTTGGGTTGCAGGGGACGCAGGCCCTGGGCCTGTCTGAAAGCCACATAAGCCTTGCTGAGCTCGGGGGATGCCCCAGTATCCTGCTGTCCTCAGCCTTTCCCGTCCCAGGCCTCCAACCTTCCTCCTGCTTTTGGAAGCTGTGATTGGAGGCTTCACTGCCAGGTTGCAGCCCCGAGGAGACAGCCCAGGGCGGCACAAAGAAGCTGCATCCACTCCCTATGCTATTGGTCTTCTGGGTTAGACAATTCTGGACATACCCGCCTCTACACTTCCTGTTCTGTAAGAAAATAAAGCTCTATTTCCTGAGTAATATTTTAGTCATGCATTCTTCTATTTGCAGCTGAAATCAGCTGAACAAATCTGTGAACAGATTATAAATCTGTAGGATGTCTTATACATTTTTTGATCCTTTACTGCACCTAATGGATTGTCTTCTACAGATTAGATGCTAATGACATGTTGGTTGCATTGATAAGTAAGTGAAAGAGAGAGTATGACAGGGATAATGCAAGGAAGTGGGAAAAGATCACGTCTTCCATGATGCCACAGGGGAAAAAAATAACAATTATTATGATATAGTCACTCATATAAATCCTTTACACTTATCAATTTGTTTGATTTTATGAGATAAGTGCTATTATTATCATCCCCATTTGATACATGTGGAAACAGACCCTGGTGCTAAGTGAAAGGGAAGCAAAACACTTAATAATCAAGCAAAATGCCTTAATATAATATTTTAAAAGTCCAAATTAACACAAAACTTTATGATGAGTAACATATTAAAATTTTAGCTAAAGACCAGATTTGACCCTGTACGTCTACAACCTGCTTTCACTCGCCTCACCCTAATCTCAGCTCTGAAAAAAAACATTATGTACAAAAAAGGGAGGTCTGCCATAGTTTGTTAATATGATTTTTTTTTAAATGTCTAAAATATTGTCTGTTGACTACTGATTTGTTTGGTGCCTTCTTAAACTTTGTGCTCAAGCTGCATGCCTCACTTTTCTCACCCTAGTCCCGCCCTGAATGGAGGAGCCTGGATTTGAACGCAGGCAGCCTAACCCTAACCATGTGCTCTCAAGCAGTGAACTCACCTTTCTTTACAAGGAGTGGAGGGGAAGGAGCATTGGGCCGTCCTTGAGATGGTTCCCATTGTCCCAGAAGACCTGTGAGGCAAGAAAAGCTTGTATTTATCTGCATCTGAAAAACACATCTCACATGACCTACATTATGTTCATTTAAAGAAAAACATTTTTTTTTTACTATACCCCTTTTAAAGCTTTGTAAACAGATCCAGTGACATCAGGCACTTTGCCTCAGTTTACACAGCTAAGTGGATGGGCCAGGGTTTGACCCCAGACTCTGCTTTAGAGCCAAGATCTTTCTGTGACCCCGTAGAATTCCTGTAGCATGTGGTAAGCGTATTTAGTGTCGTCAGCGGAAACTAGACAAATGCAGGTCTGGAATAAAAATTTATTCTAAAAAGAAGCCAAGGTACACAGACGGGGTAATCAGAGGCACCAGCAGAACGGTGTGGGTGTGGGTGTGGGTGTGGGTGTGAGTGTGGGTGTGGGTGTGGGTGTGGGTGTGGGAGGGGAGGAAGGGACTAGCAAAGTAAAGGAGCAAGGGTGGAGGGATGCAAGCTAAAAGAATTCTGATCTCAGGGATATCGTGACCTCTTTGTAACCTCAGGCTGTGAGGGCTAGGAACATCCTGTTTCTTTGAATTGGATTTTTTAAAAGTTAAGAAAAATGGATGCCTGGTTAATTGACAATATTTTCATGGCCATTTGTTCTTTGATAAGCAGGTTTAAGACCACCTACCACATAACTTTTGACTTACTATCCCTTTCAACTTTAATGAAATGTATTTCTTATATACAATTTTTATAATTTTACTTTCTGTTTTGTTAGTATTTGATGATGAGCATGAAACCAGCTGAACTTTCTTTAGATTTTCAAGGCAGCTGATTGAATTTGTCAGCTTCTTTCTCATAGTTTCTTTACAGCCTCTCTGAATGATTAGAGAGTGCTTTCATAATTGCAGCAAGCTTGAAGTGATAATGAAACACTCCTAATCAGAAAGCGGCCGAACAGACATGCAGAAATGATTGCTGGTTTACTGAGCAATGAAGGACTAACAGCTCCCCCTAGTGCAGTTGCAGGGGTATAAATGTTTATACTAGCTAAATCAGGAACCCCATTAAATCAGCACAAATCCAGCTTTAAACCACAGTGTACTCCAGATTTTCACTGATAGAATAAAAAAAACTATAAGTGAAAATTCTGATTGTCAGTTATAAATAAGTTAAACACTATATCAATTATTCTTTTTGCATTTATTTAAATTGTCTTAAATCTGAAAAGACAGTTAAAAGTTAATTATCTCAGGACAATCATTCATAGTGACTTGTCAAAACATAATCATAAAGACTTATTAGAACAGCAAATATTGATATACTTCTGGTAAGACCAAAATAGTTTTGACTAGATTTTCATGAGAAATTAGAAATATAGTTAAGTAACCTCCACTAATAAGTTCGGGAAAATTTATAAAATACAAAAAAAAAAAAAAACCCAACCCAAAACCCACAAAATACATATTCAATTTTTCTTTTCAAAATTTTCTTTAAGTGTGAATGATGCTTATGCTTAGTTAATATTGATGACATTTTTCCTTAACTGCTTCATTCATCCAAATATAAATTTTTTCTGCCTAATTCTAAGTTAATGTGCAACAAGAGAGAAAATATTCCCAGAAGACTTAGAAAATTACATGGAAAAGACCCAAAGGCTAAAATTATATAGAGCTACAAATTGCACAAAGAAATCAAATCAATAAGATTTGATCATCTGATGGAAAAGGCTTGATAGAGAAGAAATAATTTATTTCAGACTCCATTAGTCATTTAATATGAATGTGTGTTAATGATATTTATTTACAATCTAACTGCATTCACTTAACAGGTTAGAGGCAAGCTACCATTAAATTGAATCTAAAAACATAAGCCATATAGAGTTGGTTAACATTTAATATTAGCCCACTTTTTTTTGCAGTCAATAAAGTGCATGAAGAGAAGATCAAGCTTAAAAATAGGAAGTGAGACATTCAAAGTTGTTTTGGGTTTTCAGGCAGAAATACAAATCTAATAAGCCATGGTTAGCTACAGAGTATCTGATATAAACACCCAGAAAATGAGTTTCAAATAAATTAGTTTTAATAAACAGAACCTGATGGATAAAAGAACAAAACAAAAAAACAACAAAAAAAAACCCACACAGCATTTTAATGTGTGTGATTTCTAGAATGGGATCTAACTCTGGAGTCCTGGCTATGCCCAACTGTGGTTACCTGGGCCTATCCATCCTGCCCGAGCCTGTTCAAACGCACCTCTCTTGACACAGAAATGCACGGCATGAGAGGAGCACATTGTTTCTGGCGCAGGAGTCAATATCGCTTATCACCCATTGGCCTGCTTTTAAAACCCTCTGTGCCTCCTTGATGACCTTGGTTCTTTGATTCTGTTTTTTATTTCTTCTCTAGCTATATGTCTTCTCTCAAAAACTTAGGTCTGAGGACAAGAAAAGGAAACATGTTTTGCAAAAGTAGCATCTTTTCAATCATGATAAATTAAACTATATTGCCATAATATGACAATTGTTAGGATTAAGATAAAAAGACAAGAGCACTTGTGATTCCAACAGTCTGGGTATAGATATCCCGACTAATTCTGCTTACATAAACTAAATATGTTAGGCTGCAAAATAATTCCTAGTATAACATACTGATAAAACAATAAGAAATTAATGCATACCTGCAGGTGCCGAAAGTTAAGTGACAGTAGAATCTGAAATAGAAAGTAGATAGGAGGCAGGTTTTAACCTGAGCACATCTGCCAAACCTGGTGCCTTGGTCTTTGGTATGGCTGGTCCAAGAAGAAGACTCTAATACAGTGGTTCTCAACCTTGGCTGCACATTAGAATCACCTGGGAATCTTTTTAAAATCCTGATTTCTGGGCCTCATCCTCTGGAAATTCTGTTTCTTTGTTATGGGGTGGGGCCACATTAGTAACAAAGAAAAAGAATTTCCGGAGGATGAGGCCCAGAAATCAGGTTTTTAAAAAGATTCCCAGGTGATTCTAATGTGCAGCCAAGGTTGAGAACCACTGCTCTAATAGGAGACCCCCTTGCATTAAGCTGGAACCTCAAATGATTTCCCACCTGCTGTCAGGTTGCTGATCTCCTGAACTCCGGCAGACGGCCCAGCTTTCCTCGTGGTGCTTCCCTTCAGGCAGTAAGCAGGCAGTGGCAGGGCGACCTTGTTTGTTCCTCTTGTCTTTGGAATCATTGCACTCGTGTCAAATATCTGAACTCATTGTTTCATGTATTTTGTCCTGTTTCTCAGACATCCCATCTTGACTATAAGTGAAAGTCTCAAATTCACTACGTATACCAATTTTGATATCTGTAATTCTGTCTTTTCTGCTTGCCTTTTCACTTCTTATCACGTTAGGATTTCACTAAATCAAAGCCATGCTAAAGGGCATCCAGGGTTTGGAGGAACAAAGGAAGAGGCAATTAATAAAGTGAGAGAAAAGATAGTTCAGTACATTTTTACTGGGTTCCTTCTACTTGTATGGCCCGTTACAAAACAAAACAAACAAACAAACAAAGACAGCTTTTATGAGACTTCAGGATTTCTCTGTATGAGGTCACCTCATTTCTTTTGCTCTTTGTTTCTTCCTCCATTTATGTCCCAAGTTTCTTAAAAAAGTATTTCCCCACCAAGACAGCTATGTTTGCTACTAGGAAGTTCTGGGTATCTGTGGTTCCTCCCTCATGGCCACAGGCTTCCTGAGGCTGCCTACTCAACCATTCAGCCCTGATTTGAGAAGAAACGATAAAACCATTAGCTGCGTCCATTTAGGGATGGTCTTACAAAACCTGACTCTCGTCCTCATCTCAGTTCCATTACGTGTTCTGTTTTCCTGAATTTGCCCATGCTTTATTTATGTTGGCACCTGGACTGCTGTGCTGGCCTCTTAGAGCAATGTGTGCCCTTGCAGGAGCATACGTTCTGCTACATTTGTGTCACACATTCACTACACAACGAAAGGCCGATGCTAGGAGGTTCAAGGAAATGTCAGCTTGTGATGGGTGTGAAGCCCAGCAATGCTCCTCTAGCTCGCAGAAGAAACATTACTTTAAATTGATCTGTCATTTGCAAAACCACAGTTCTAATAAATATTTCATTAGAGGGTGCTACCAGCCTTTATGGGGACATGGCAATCTCTGAAGACTCCAAATCTGATCTAATTCTTAGACTTGGGACTATTTTTGAGCTGCCAACTGAATCAAATAGTAATTTTTCCTTAATATAAGCCTAGGTAAAAAAAAAAGGTTCTATAGTCCCCATAAGGGTAGGCATGATACCCAACCATGCCCCTCGTGTGAAAGGGAAACCCAAGAAGTTGTTGAGGTTTGGAGACGACCACCTGTCAGTCTGTAGTTAGTGAGAACCCACAAAGTGCACGGACCGAGGACACAAAGAAAACTCTTCTCCATCTGTTCACACTGGGCTGCAGTGACCCTCAGCTGTATTCCTTGTTCTTCATACCTTGTCTGTCTCCTCTCTGAGGCTGAGACCAGAATGTGCGGCTTTATGTGACTGCTGAGTGCCAGAGCAGTGGCTCATAGACAGAGCTTCGCTCAAGAACAACCCAGGCGTCTGTCTGCACATGCTGTCTCCCACTCCTGAACCAGCCAGACGCCCATCTCAGCTCTTCTTTGAGTTCAAGTAAAAACACTGGCAATGGAAATCCAGACAAGCTAAGTAACCTGCCCAAGGTCACACAGCTTTCAGTAATAAACTCAGATTACAACCCAAGATGGCCAGCCACAGCAACCCGAGCTTATGACATTGACCGCCAGGCTGTTGCTACCTTTCAATGCGATTGCTGTGAGCTGTAAAGCTGGGGCATTTTCTATCAGAGTAATAATAAGCCACTTTACTAAGAAAAATAATCTGTGCAGAGGAAAGCCAGGTATTTGCATGGTAGAAAGAGAACAGGAGTTAGAGCAGAAGACTAGATGTTGATAATAATGCTGATACTAACAAGGTTTGTAATTGGAGCATCAATTAACCCCGCTGAAGGCTGGCTTCACCAGATTTAAATGAGGTTAACAATATTGACCTCATGAGTCTTATGAAAATCAGAGAGACCATGTAACAGTGTCTAAAACAGCTCTTGACACTAAGTAAATACTCTGTAAATGTAAGGTGAGTGAAAGATAGATAAGAGATGCTTCACAGATACATTGATTGGCCCAGAAGAGAGTGTAAAGTTCATGAAAAAGGACAAAAAAATCAAAGGCATGGAGAATATTCAGTAAATGCATCCAGGGGCATGTATATGTGATGGGTATTTGTGTATAATACCTACCATTTATGTGAAATCTATCATTTACTGGGGTATCACCATGTACCATCACTCTACTGTGGATCATGGCATCAGTAACCATGGTTTAGGGGATTTTGTTATATACTTTGGGTTTCGTCATTGCATGCATTTTACAGATGCTTAACCATGGGCTGTCCTGAGGACATGGTGGTTTAACGGAGCCTCTCTGCAGATGTCTGTGAAACCCAGCATCAGGCTGTGCTTGGTGCAACGATGAAAAAAATTTTTTTTGTGTGTAAGAAAGAAAATACATTGAAGAAGATATGCTTAGGGAAAACATATAGATTTATATATGCAAAATGTTCACTGGATTGTCTCTTCATACTTTTCTGTTAACATTTTTTAAATCAGTAAAATTGTTATTTTAATAAATTATTTAAACATACACATTTATTTTTTTCCAAAATTAACAGACATGACATGTCTGTTAAGCTGAAAAACCATCGCGAGAAAAAAAGAAATTTTTTTCAATAGATATTCCATTAGTGTGAATTCAGGAGTAGCTTTGGATGTTTTTATAACCTACTATTTTATACTCTCATCATTTCAGTTTTATTTGAAGTAGGATTAAAAAATAATAAATGTCGATTTTTATACATTGGAATAATTATCAATTGGAATACACAAAAATGTAGTAAATACATTGAGCATGCTAAATGCATTTCAATTATTATATAATTTTTTTTAGGTTTTAAAGACAGCCACATTACTTACCATGCCCTGGAATTTCAAAACTTTGTCCAACAATGACTCCTCCTGAGATGTACTCCAAACTACAAGCCTCTCAGGGAGTCTTGAAAAGTCTCTTTTGGAAAAAGTCAGATGTGTGGTCTCCATAATGAATCATAAAGCCAACAAACAGCATTACCTGTTACTCTTTTTTAAAAAAAATAAAAAGTTTATTTAAAAAGGAATGGAGGAAGAAAAGAAGGGAGGGAGGGAGGGAGGGAGGGAGGGAAGGAGGGAGAGAGGAAAGATGACAGTGCTGTTACTGTTTATTCCCCAGGGACCAATATCAAAGTAAACAAAATAGAAGCTGCCTTGAATTTGCATGCTTTTACCAGAAAAGAAGTGATGTGACTTACACTTCCCTACAGTGGTCTCATGTGTAGTGAGAATTCAACTCACAGAGTGAGAAGTGGCCCTGGGAAATCATCCACCTGAAAGGCCTGTCTCATAGATGAGGACAGGGCCTGAGACCATGACCATGCTCTAGGTGACACAGGCTCTGACTGCAAACCCATGGTTAACTAAGTGGGCAGTATCTATGTTTCAAAAAAATTAGAAGAAATGAAGTCAGCTATTCATACAGCTGGTCCTTTTGATATATGAGAACCTTGCTAGAGAAGAACTGAACTATTTTTGGAGGGGATTAAATCCATTATGTCAAAGTCTTCTGGAATGATATTTTAACTTTTGCTTTCCCTGTTGTGATGGGGTACAGAAAGCAGGATTAATGCCTAATTATGTAGTTATTTTTATGTATGTAGTTAATGTAGTCATTTCTTTAACGATGTTCTCTCCAGACCTAGCTTTCATCAACTTGAAAAGAACACACACAATCTAGCCATAGTTAATCCATCTTTCTACAGGGATAACCCCAGAGTCTTCTTATAGTTCCAGCAGGTGGTAGAACTGGACTAACTGGGTTTGAATTCTGTGTCTGACTTTGACTAGTTAGATACTTGAACTTGGGCAAGTGAATTAATCTTGCATAAGTTACTTAACCTCATCCTATCTTTGTTTCCTTATCTGTAAAATAAAGATAATTTTAATACTTCTATCCTACATGTAAAGTGCCTAGTGCAATGCCTTTCACATAGTAAACATTCAATAAATGTTGACTATTGATAAATGCTCAAATAGTTATTATTGGAGAGATGTGTTAAGAGAAAAAGAAAGAATTGCCACAAAGAAGAAAGCTGTTGATTCTTGTTTAAACCATCCCAGCTCCTGTTATTTTCCACATTTCAGGAATTCTAGCATAATTTCTCCTGCTCATGAGAGAAAAGAGGGGAAAAGAAGCCTAGCTAACTTTTTATAAAACAGCAGAACCCTACTGTCATATGCACTTATAAGGCATGGTTTGCTAAAACTTAGGGCACAAATTTAGCTACCTTACCTCCCTCCCCCAATTAATAGAACATTTAAGTATTCCATTAAAAAAATCCACTCTCCACCTTTGTCCAAGGGTTTACTTGGTAGAAAGGGGTCAGATCTCTTTCAAATGCCAAGTGGAGTGAGAAATGGCCTTGCATTGCTTTATACCTCCTGTTGCTGCTCCTGCCCAGACACTGGCCGTTCAGTCCATGAGCCCACAGATGTCCCAGGCAGCACCCAGTCAGGGCCCAGCTCTGGCTTCTGGCCTGGTGATTGGACTCTGAGACCAAGGTCATAGGACCAGCGTCGCTGTCCAGGACACACACCTGCTATGCTGGGGGCTGCTGCCTGCAAAAGCCACATGCTTTCCGGCCAATCCAGCCCTCAATACAGACTGCAAACCCTTTTCTCAGAACATGGATCATCGACCCGGATATCACTTCTCCCTTTAATCATGGCCTATTTTTATAATTAATTAATTAATTAATTTTGTTTACCTAGGCCTCATATCTGCCTCCTCCCCAGCTGTATCAGCTGCTAGGACAAAGCACCGAAGACAGCATGGCTTAAAGAACATAAATCTGCAGGGTACACGCCCAAGGCCAAGTGTCCATAGGACAGGTTGCTTCTGAGATTCCTCTCCTTGGCTTGCAGGTGGCAGGATTCTCCCTGTGTTCTCACGGGGCCCAGTCTCTAAATTCTGAGGTCCTGGGAGTTAGGACTTCAACATTTGAAATTTGGAGGAGACACAATTCAGCATATAACACCAACCACTAACCCCCTTTACTTAGGGTATAAATTGACTTTTTATTTTTTAAATTCAAGAAGGGGGGTAGGTGGAGAGGGAGAGAAGGGGAGGGAAAGAGAAAGAGGTATATACCCAGGGAGGTCGCTCTATACCAGTGGTTCTCAACCTTCTGGCCCTTTAAATACAGTTCCTCATGTTGTGACCCAACCATAAAATTATTTTCATTGCTACTTCATAACTGTAATGTTGCTACTGTTATGAATCGTCATGTAAATATCTGATATGCAGGGTGGTCTTAGGTGACCCCTGTGAAAGGGTCGTTCGACTGCCAAAGAGGTCGCGACCCACAGGTTGAGAACCGCTGCTCTATACTGTTTTGTTTTTGTATTTTTCCAAAACAGTGGGCACCCCCTGCTTACCTTACCAAGGCAGCCACTTAAGAGGCTGTTCAGACATTTAAAGGGCACCCCACTCGGAAGCCCCTGTAAAACAGAGGTCCCCAGAGCTCTCTGGTTGAAATGGGAGTGGGGGTCTGGACCCCCTTTCTTCTCTCCTCACTGACGAGCACCCTGTAAGACCTCTGGCCTGGAGGATTCCAGTGGTCCGGGCCACTTCTGTTACGTTTCCACAACTACACAACTCACCAAAGTTGAAATGAGTGAGTCTATCATCTGAGGATCCTTAGCTTTGGAAACAAACTCTGTCACCAGGATTTAGTCCAGTTTCGCTCTGGAGCCCTGATGAGTCAGCCACCATGGAGCCTGGGCTTGCGTGGCCTGCTTTATTCTTCCTCTTTGCTTCTTTTTGGGGGTGGGCTTGTTCATCGCCCCGCTCAGCTGTGGTACCCAAGCTAAGCGGAGAGGGGGGAGTTACATAAAGCCTCCCTGTGACCTGTTTGCACACACCAGCCTGGTTAACCCCGGGCAGAATGACAGTGACAGCTGCCTTGCAACAAACAGAGGGAGTGAAGGGTTCAGTTCCGCAGCCGCCGCAGGGACGAGTATATCATTACAGCCCGCGGCTCGGAGAGACACCATCTAACCTCACCGCCTGTCCTGCGTCTCCTCTAGGACATCTGACCCAGACCCTCCGGGAGCTTCCTCCGCCCGTGACTGCCCGCCGGCCTGTCCTCACCTCCGCCTGCGCTCCCTGCCCGCGCCAGCCAGGCTTTCAGCAGCTGGGGTAGGACTCATCCCAGCCTTTGAGCCCCAGGGGGTGAGGGGGGAGGGAAAAACACATGGGGGCCAGGCAGTCCAGGGCCGGTTGCAAGGACAAGGGCCCCGGGAGGATGGGCTGCCTGCGGAGGAGGCAGAAGTTGTCCGCGTGGGATGACGCCCTGCTCTCGGGAAGGGACCCCCGGGCCCTGCTGAAGCGGGGCCTGCGCCACATCAGCTTCAGCCTGGTCACCAAGGGGATGACGGACATCCCCGACTTTCTGTGGGGCTTGTCCGAGGTCCAGAGGCTCAATCTGTCCCACAACCAGCTGCGGGTTCTGCCCCCCGAGGTGGGCCGGCTGAGCAGGCTGGTGGTGCTGAACCTGTGCGGGAACCACCTGAAGAGCCTGCCCGCGGAGGTCAGCCTCCTGCAGGGCCTGAAGGTGCTGTTCCTCAGCATGAACCGCCTGAGCGAGCTGCCGGCCGAGCTGAGCGCCTGCAGGAGCCTGGAGGTCCTGAGCGTGTCCCACAACCGCCTCTCCCAGCTGCCCGCCAGCTTCGCCGACCTCTCCCGGCTGCGCAAGCTGAACCTCAGCAACAACTGCTTTGCTCACATCCCCGTCTGCGTGTTTGCGCTGAAGGAGCTGGATTTCCTGCACGTGGGCTCCAATCGCCTGGAGAACATCGCCGAGAGCATCCAGTGCCTGGGCAGCCTTCAGATCTTCATCGCGGAGAACAACAGCATCCACTCCTTCCCGCGCTCGCTCTGCCTCCTCGCCAGCCTGGAGGTGCTGAACTTGAACAACAACGACATCCAGACCCTCCCGGAGGAGCTCTACCTGCTGTGCAGACTGGCGAGGATCGCTTGGAACCCCATGGACAAAGGGCTCCACATTTCCCATAACCCGTTAGCCAAGCCTCTGCCCGAGCTGGTGGAGGGGGGGCTGGAGATGCTGGTCAGCTACCTGAAGGACAAAAAGCACAGCTGAGTGGCCGCGGAGGCGGGAACCGCAGGCAGCTCACCCGGACTCTGCCCACGGGGTACTTCTCTAGTCTGAGCTTTCTCCTCTTACTGTTGGGTTGGTCAAGGCGTGTGTTAATATTTGCTCAATTGTAGTTGAGTGGCATTCTAGGCAGGGGTTTCTAGGCAGGGGTTTGCTTTGAACTCTGTATGTTCCTAATAACCCCAAAATATGGTCATCTCATTCTAAATATAAATTGAAACAGGACTGTGGTTTTCTCCAAAGAGAAATAATTGCTCTAATTTTCCTGAGGAGCAATGGGATTCGGCCCTTGGAATAATGGTCAGCAGGTCTGATTCAATGGAATCCAAAAGTTAAATATTTACTAAGTGTGTGTCAAGTATGGTGTGAGGCATTGGCAACATCTGGTGTCAACCCTTGAATTGGCAACCGGAGGCCAGGTAGCAACAGCAAGACACGCTCCTGCACCAGCCTGGACCAAGCCTTACTTGGGACCAAAGGGCCAGCTGGAGCCCTGCCCTTCTGGTGATGACCAAGTCAGGCAGAGCTTTCCCCTCGAGTTCAGGGGGGAACAATCAGAGGAAACTTGTCTCTAAAATGACGTAGAGTAACATCAAGCTGCTCAGGTTTACGTGTGGTGCTGAGTGACTGGCTCATGATGGCTTTTAGATAATAAAAACCACCCGATTTTAATGTGCAGTGTCCACCTTCTTTCCCAATCCTCTTGACCATTGTCATGTCCTTGAGTTTTCCTAAAGATGCCAGCCATGCTTGTCATCCTTTCTAACTTCCCTTTTCCTCCCTTACTGGTCTGCCCTCTCAGAGATGAGATAATAATTGAGAAAAAAATAGCCTAAAGGCAGGAAAAAGAAGGTAAGGCATAGACAAGTCACACAAAAAATGTAATTGCCCTTCTAACATTCAGGGGAGGGCGATATTTGCCACTTGGCTTTCACTTATGACCATTTAAAAAGGACTTTAGTGACATTTTTTTTAAAGCTCTTTGGACAAAAGGCTGTAAAATATTACATTTTTTTGTTTTTAATGATAAAAAATACACAGCTGTTAGTTAAATGTGATAGCAGGACGAGCAATTTTAGAGTTCCTGCCACAAGGGTCACTAAGTCTTACTGTTGTCACAGTAGCCGAGAGCCCCTAAAACATTTATTGTGTATTGAGAGTTAAAGAATTAGGATGAAGAGGTGGCAGTGACGAAAGTACAGCACCTACAGGTCAATGGAGAGCCCACTGTTCAAGTGTCTTCGCACTTTTGACTGTAGAATATGGCTAACTATTTTGAGACAGAATTTGGGTTTGCTGCCAAGACTTGTCTAACTTCTTAATACCCCCTTGGCTTAATTCAGTTAAACTTATATTTGTTAGCACCATCTCTTCACTCCTGTGGGCCGGGAATCCGAGAGGAGTAAAGCCCTGCTCCTCCTACCAAGGAGCCCACAATGTGGTGAAAAGGACAGAGACCCACGTGGGTTCCTGTGATGTGCAGCAAGCTGTGATCCCTCTCAAGAGAAATGTAAGTGATGGGCTGGAGTGAGGGGAACACACTGGATGGTGTAGACTAGACCAAGCCCCAAGGTCTTAATAAACAAAGAACAGTAACTAAAAAAACAAACCAACAAAAAAACAGGACTGGGAGAAATCAGTCAAACCCTTATCCCCTGCAGCCATTGCACCCTAATTCCTCCCTCTCCTCCCTTTATCCCCTGTGGGAAAGAGCAGCAAAGGGCTGGGGCACTGGGTCGGAGCATAGGCAGGTTTAGTACGGAGCTGCCAACATCTAAGAGCTGCTCAAAGAGGGTCCATATCATTTATTAATAGGATAGGTGATTTTCCAAACAGACTTCCAAGTCAATTTCCCACTCATAGAAGACGAAAGTTGTTATCATCAGATACGATAGGTCATTAGCACATTTGCGCATGAGCTCTCTGTCAAACCATTGCAAACAGATCTTACCAGTGTCACTGGGCGGCAGCTGAAGTCCCCTCTTAAATTCCCCCTCCAGCAGCAACCGGAGACCTGCCTCTCCCTGCCAGGCACACACGGGCACACTCCAGTATCTTCACCCACATTAGCCTGCCAGAGCCAAGACTATTTAAAGACATTAAAGACATCAGTGGAGGTTTTACTTGACCTCATGACTCAGTGGGAAATTGCAGGGCGAGCCTCTGCAGGATCACTTACCGAGCGCTGGCTGGAGCACAGGCAGCTGTCAGACAGACACTGGTGGGTGCCAGATCACGCCTGTCCGTGGCCGCTGCTGAAGAACCAGTGGGCTCCCGCCAAATTTCCATGATCTTGCTGTGGGCGGAGAGGCTAACCGGGACAGCAGCACCCCAGTTCCCCTGCTGAGCAATCATTTTATTTCCTCTCCTTGCTTTTCCAGTCACTTGACCCCAGAGTAATTTTACTGCAGAAAAAGAATCTAACCATATATTGAAAGTGACCCAAGAGCTCATTATACTTTTTATGTGAAAAAAAAGGTGTTATCAACATAGTGTCAGGCTTCCATTGGTGCTTTTCAAAAAGGGTTTCTTTGTTAACACTTAGCATTGAGGAAATCATAAAAGTAATAGTAGTTGCCTAATGTTCTTTAGATATTGATTCTTTGTGAATTCTCCTTTTTATTGATAAAGGGAAGTGCTGATTATAATCTGCTTAGTTATTCAAAACAGGAACGTGGATGGAGTTTGATACTGCCTTCAGTGTTTCTCTGTCAAACTCTACAGTTTGTTGATTGACTGTGAAGTGCTTCTTGCGTATCTTGTCGTAGCTCAAATACTGCCACATTCAAATAACTCCCAGGTATTTCTAAGATTTCTGAAACCAAAGCACTGGAGATGACTGCATTGGCTGCGGAATATATTTAGCCAAAGAATACCAGCTAATTGGGAGCTTGATGCGGGAGCTGGCTGCTCACAATCTTGATGATACTGTGGTTTTCATGTCAGTTGGCTCTCGGTACGGAGCAATCTCAGTGGTGTGTTCAGAAACACTATTTAATGCAGTGGCAGCTTACAAGCATACAATTAAGAAGAAATCCTATGTTCATAGGAAAGAAAGACGGCTTTGAAAAGACACATCTGTTCCAGGAAAAATACTGCTAAATGCATAAAACTGATGTATATTGGAAAGAAAAATGTAGTCATTACTTAGCTTGTCGACTTAATAAACAGTTAATAGAAGAAATGTACTCCATTCTCAGGCTTCAGTTAATAGACTGCCTTTCTGTAACAACCAAAGATAGAGTGACTTCAGGACTCTGCACCTGTACTTCACAATGATGTCATGTTTGTGCTGAAAAGAGATAAAGAGGGAATGCTATCACTCTTTGCAGGGATACATTAAACAAAATCCTTTTCTTTTGGTAATGGATTATTGCATTTTAAAATTCATATGCCTCAAAGCACATACCAAATATACATTTGATAGCTGTACATTCCTTTCAGTCCACAGGCCAATGCGCTATCCACTGAGCCAAACCGGTTAACACGTGGAGATATCAACATGGACTGGGTTGATTCATTTCAGTAATATACAAAGACTAGGGGGAGTCAACATGGACTGGGTTGATTCATTTCAGTAATATACAAAGACTAGGGGGAGTCTGAATGGAGTCACTGAGATTCCATTACAAATGGTGAAAAATAGAAGATGAGTTCAGGAAATGGTCTAGAAAGAGAGAAAAAATGCAAAAATTTGAGCTGTTAGATTTAGCCAATTTGAAGTTACTAAATACTCAATTATTCCATCCATATCTACTTCAGTAACCACATGTGCTCTATCTTCTTACTCCATCAAAGAATGATTTCCAGTTCTGTGTAACATATACTTGAGAAACATAAAATATCCAGCCTAGATTAAATGTGCAACTAAGTAACAGTACCCTTGATGATGCAACTAAGTACTAGTACTCATTATAATTCATCCAAGAACAGCAAAATACAACTCCGTCAGCTATTTTAAGAAAACAAAATAAAAATATAGAGAAACAGGAAAGCTATTATAACAATAATGGGAACAATCTTGACCTTGTTGAGAAAAGAACTTCTTACAAGTGTTCTTTTTAAGTTACCTGTCAAGTTACATGTTGAATCCAAAGCATTACTAATTTAAAAAGAAAAGAAAAGGACAGCATAGTAATAAAAGGGAAGCAAAGAGGGCTAAGAACAAATCTGTAGGAGCGGGGGCATCATTAGGAATGCATAACGGAAAGCTATTAGCATGAAGCTTGCTATTCAGATTTTTTTAGTAGTGTCAGAGGAATCTACTTGCAAGGAGAGACCTTATTTTCTACTGTGTCTAGACTTATTCCTTATTTCAGCACAAGATAGAAAATAAAAGATGAAGTGTCAAAGTATTTCCTGATACTTTTGTGAGAAACATACACTATGAAAGTTAGAAGACTATTGGCTGTGATGGTATGAGTTAGTGCTGACAATGGAACACCACATAATCACCCACATTCTTTGCTCTTGAGTGATTTGAGTTTCCTAGAAGTCAGTGTGCCAGGACATGCTTTGGGGAAGTCTATTATCTTCTGTCTCTGGAACATCATGCCCATCACCATATGCATGCATGAGATAAGAGCCCTATGGGATGGCGGGAAAAGCTCCCAGCTGAGAGCTGGCCATGTTGATTGCATAGTACTTCCTGAGTACCTGTGCATCCTAAGACGGTGCAGGTGTTGGGGACTTAGCTTGGGAACTAGCTCCCATCCTCCACAGGGTCTTAAGTCCATGGACAAAGAAGATGAGGCTCAGCTAAACACAATGCAATCCCATGATTACAACTGCCTTAACAGGTGCATAAACAAGTACAAAGGCATGTGGGTGAAATGGCAGGAGGGACAGACATGTGATGTGATGAAATGGTGTGGAGAACACACAATCTAACATGACAATTATTGATCCAGCGGTTACCTTGTTTTAGTTTGCTTTGATGGAAAATTTGTGAATTTCACTGTCCTAGAATGGTCGGCTGTATAATACCTACCTGAATCTAAGATGTTGGGAAGGCCCATGATGGGAAAGTCTGCATATTATGATAATGGCAACAGCATGTGTCATGGGCTCCAGAGGTACTCCCAAGCCGCTCCTAGCCCACTGTGTGGGAAGGTCTTTCCTAAGGGTTCTGAAAGAAAGGTTGGCAGTGGTCCTCAAAGCTGCTGCTCGTCAAAACCCCCGTGGAACTTAAAAAAAAAAAAAAGGAAGAAAGCCCTGGGCCTTAATTTGAGGGATTCTGACATAGTTAGTCTGAGGGAGGCCAGGGCTTCTTTAATTTGTTTTTAAAGCTCAGTAGATAATCTGTTGCTGACACTGAACTGAGAAATAGGCTCCTACCTAAAAAGTCAGAAATGAGACTTTTAAGCCAATTGGGTGAAGAGCTTACCAACTGAAAAAGGGCAGTAAAAGGTGGGAGGTCACTGACCAGCAGGTGAAGCTCTGCTAGTGCCTCCTGATTAGATTCATCTGGACACTTGTTAAAAATTAAAAGTCCCAGGTGTCTTTGGTATCCTTTCAGATTAAGGAGGTCGAGGGCAGGGCTTGGTGTCCTTGGGTCTAACCAGCAATCCAGGTGTTCCCTATCAAACCGGAGAGCGGAGAGAACCTGGGCTAGCACAGTATGTGCCCGCTGGAAAATGGTAAACTCTGTATGTATCCCAGACTCAGCGGCTACCTGGTGCTGCTTTTCCTGACTAGCTCTGTCTGAGACTTTAAACTCTGCTGACTTTTATCTTTGCATCCAGCATAGGGAAGATATTCAATAATAATATATTCAATGAATGAATACATTGAGTAAATGAAAAAGTGAACCAGTTTACACAGATGACTTGGTCTCTCTGGGCCTCAGTTTTCAAGAAATTGAACTCACTGTAAAGTGAACTCTCTTTAAGTTTCTTTCCGTTTTGAAATTCAGACTGTATATATATATTTTTTTGCTTTGTCTTCCCCTTATCAAATGCCCCAGTAAATAGATACCTGAGCTTATAATTATTGTGATTACTCAAGAAAAGCAAAAAGCATTGAGGAGATGGGTCACGTTCAGTATGAGCATTTTAATATCCCCTTGCAGTACCATAAAAATATAATTTAATTTTGGTTGACTTTCAAAGATATACAAAGAACTAAGTATCTATCTATCTATCTATCTATCTATTATAAGCTTTATGTTGATTTTATTGTAGGTAACCACAATAACAACGGCCATTCAGAAGAGTGACAAATTAGGAACATACAGCAGCCACTGGCCCATAACAACTGTCAAATGCCACCAACGGGAATTGCAAACTCTCTGCCCTGTCTGTGCAGGGACCCCTGGCTTAGACTGTGGTGCTTGGAGCAATTCCACTGTGGATTGTCCTCCCTGGCCCTTTGGGAGTTTTCTTGTCCTTTATCCTTGATGCCACAGATGAAGTGGGCAAAGCTGGTTACTCGTTGGTGAAGGTTTAGGAGGCTGGGATTACTTTAAGTTTCAGATAGCCACAGGCTTTTGCAGGCCAGTCTTGTAGTTTCGTTGGCAATACAATTCCCTTAAAACCCATTAAAGGTATAGTCTACTTGCTCTTTGTCAGTTCCAGATACTAGTAACCCCTGCCAGAGAGCTCATCTATCCATAACTCTTAAGCCAGCAGATTCTAAGAACTAAGCATTTATTAAGGGTGAATCTACTAGTAGAAGTTTGCAGACTTCCAAACTGTCTGGATTCCATCTCTAACTTTTTATTGGATTGGGGGATCAGAGGTAATATTCCTGTTTTACTTTGTTGATTTAAAACTCCTATGTTTTTGGAAGAGAAGGAATTCCTAATTATCTATTTTTTATTTTTTTTTAAAAACCTCATTGGATTTGATTCAATAATATTATTTGGGAATTTAGAGCTGTAATCTTTCCTGTTAAAAAGAAAAGAAAAGAAAAGAAAAGAAAAGAAAAGAAAAGAAAAGAAAAGAAAAGAAAAGGCATAATGTGTTCCAAAGAGTGAGTTGAGCTCTTGATCTGAATCACTCATTTCTCTCCTATTTAAGCAGAAGCAAACAGCTTTCTTTCAAAACTCTAATTAAATAATATCCTTTATTTTGGCTTCATCTCATATTCTCTCCATAGGCATGGAAGCACCATAAAGTCATGCACATGACTTTCAAAGATATACAAAGAACTAAGGTGGAGGAATTATGGTGCTTCCCATTCTTATTCTTACATGTGGGGAAGAAACTGCCTCATACGTTATACATGATGGTCTGTTTTCACACAAGTCACTGAGACAGGGTCTCCCTTTCTGGGACCAATGCAGGATGTGAGCCATTGTTTCTTTCTTTTATTTTCTTTTTCTCTTTCTTTCTTTTTTTTTTTTTTTGGCACAGGATATTTGAAAAAAGTAAAACACAATGTCGAATAGTTTTGAGAAACAAAGAAAAAGTTCTACTAGTATGTACATGCACATATTTCTCCCACACATTGGTCGGATAATCTGATTGTCTTTTATATCCTGCTAATTCAAGGGCTTTTGAATAGATTCGATACTCCTACCTGGAACTGCAGAGACAGCTCACAGAACTTTATCTTCACACTGGGAAATTATTTTCCCCACATGGGTTTTGATGATGACAGGCTTTTCCCTTCTTGCAGTTCCTCCTCCTTCGTGGAATAGAAATGTAGGGAGCAATTTCTGATTTGATACTTGCTTTTCTACCCACGTATCGCTACAGTTTAAAAACTGTCTACAAACTTGCTAACAACTTATTTTAAATCTATATTTTGGAAAAATGAGAGACAAAGAGGAAGAGAAATAAGAACCTCTAAAAATAATACATTTGTGAATATATATAAAATATTTAGAGGAAAAAATGATTCACTAATTCTATTGGATGTATAGCATTTGTATAAATCTACATCTATGGGGGTTGGGCAGGTGATTTCTAGGTAAAGTCTTATAATTCCGCCACATAGAAAGCCTCACTCTAAGTGAGGATATTTTCCTCTATACCTTTCTTAATTCAAAACTATCATAGTTCATCATTAATTTGAGAAAAGAGTGATCAGTATTTCTGTTTACCAGCTAAAATGAAACACAATTCAAAATTCACAGGATTTATCAGCTTTGAAACCACAAATTTTAATTTTTTTTTAACTTGCAGTGGTCGGCAAACTGCGGCCCCTGGAGTGTGGCTCTTCCACAAAATACCACGTGCAGGTGCACACATACAGTGCAATTGAAACTTCGTGGCTGCACTCAAGGGGCCAAAGAGCCGCATGTGGCTCTCGAGTTGCAGTTTGCCAACCACTGACTTAGGGAATTGACATTGTTTTGAATTTTGTGCAAAACTAAGGCTTTATGATAATGTTACTACATTACTTCACATCTTTTCAAAACTCTAATTTTTATATAATGTAACAATATTGTGTAATGCAGAGAAGTGGCAATTAATTTGATATCAAATGTAATAAAAATTATAAGCTGTACCCAATTCCATAGGTCAAGGGATGGCTAAACATTTATTTTTCTTTTCTTAATATTATCAGACTAACATTCTTGCAATGGTTGCAAACTTTAGGATTAAAATAAACAGACCTTAAAATTCATCTAATCTAAATTTCTCCATACATATTTTTTAAAAAAAGATTTATGCTCAAGTACTTGCAGTAACAGGGGCTCACTCATATGAAAACAGTCCAGTCAATTGGTTTCTTGAAAATTTTCTCTTAAATATTATTCCTCCTCCTTGTTTTCCACATAGGAACCTGGAATTCATTCTGCAATCTCCCTCTCTAATCCTTTCATCTAATTTGTCACCCAATTCTGAGATTCTACCTCCAAAATCCTTCTTTCCATTTCTCCTATCGGCCTGACTAAGCCACCATCATGTCTCTTTCTGATCTCCCTAGTTCCTCCTCTCAGTCCCTTTCATCCATTCTCCACACGGGCACAAAGAAGGATTTAAAAATGCAAATGAGATCATGTTGGACCCCTGCTTGAAGTCCCTCAATATGTACTTGCAATAAAATTCAGATCCTTAACATGCTCTACAAGGCTTGGCAAACTCAAGCTCTCTTTCTTCCGACCCATTGCCCACCACTCTGTTCTCTCACGAATGTGCACCCATACCAGCCTTCCTTGGTTCCTGAATATTTTCTGAGCACTGGTCCTATCTTCGGACTTTCAAACACACTGCCCACTCTCCCTGGAATGATCTTGCAGGCCAAAGTCTAGTTATCCATTAGGGTTCAATTCAAATATACTTTCTCAGAAAAACTTTCTATGACCTTCCACTTTTCCTTCATAGTACTTACCATAACTTAAATTATATGCATGTGCTTGTGTACACATATAATTAATGTATATGTAATTACACATATAGTGATACAGACATAAAACTCATAATATGTTTCCCAATGCAAAGCAATAAGCAACATTGCTGCCTTATTTCACTGCTGTATTATTCTGCATATAACTTTTTTCTGGTCCACATTAAGTACTTAATACATTGTATAGAATTCATTAATTTCTAATTATTAGAAATCATCACTTTGGAAATTGTGCCATAGTTGAAATTTTCTTAAATCAATCAACTGATACATGTGAATCCCCAATTAGGAAGTACCTTTTAATATAAAACAAAGTTACTTTTGTTAAAATATATTGTACTTGAAAGTAACTCAACATATGAAAGCACTCATCACTTATTTAGGTTAACTTTAACATTAACAGTGCATACATAATTAAACTCACAGTCATGAATCAAATAAATAAATGATTAGCTTGGGGACAGAATGGTCACCATTGTCAGTATCATCTCATTTACTGTTTGTCAGAGGGCATTATCTAGTTGCTGTAATTTGGCTACTATGTTTTTAGTTGGTGGTATGCGGAATAAATAAAATAATGATTAAATATGATAATAATACAAACACAGATACCATTTATTGAGTACTTATCATGAGTCAGATGTACTTAATTCTTACATGATTATTACCCTATTTTACAGGTTGGAAAACTGAGCCTTGAAGAGCTTAAATTACTTGTCAATCTAGTAAGGGAAGTTAGCTTGGCAATGGCCACAGGTCTGTCTGATTCCACTGTTCTATGTGGTCTCTCAGGTATGTTTCCCTGATCTACCCAGGGAGGGCATTGGTATTGTGACTATAGGGACCCCCTCATTTTGCTTAGATACCTCCCCTTAATAGCACACAAAAGATTTAACTCAGAACTTTATAAGAAACGATTGAAATAAAGAGAGCTATGTAGTTTATCGATGATTAAATTCAGTTTGTACATCTGAATGTGTATTTAAGAACGAGATCATTAATATTCAACCAAGAACATGGTAGTTTTGGGTATTACTACTAATTCCCCCAAAATTGGTATTGGTGAATCCTCATGTAGGAACTGATTTACACTGAGTAACTGTATAGTGATTTATATCTTCCAATCAATCTCTGCAAGAACCCTATTAATTGGCTATTCTCCATAAATGTGGAGAGTGGGACACAAAGGGTGCCCACAGTTATGGGTCAGGAACACCAAGCCAGGAGGGAGTGATGCCTCTCTCAGCCTGCCGGGGGCAGCACTGCGCTCATCTCAGGAGCACCACTATGATGCTGCCTGAGGGAAATGTCAGGATCCACTTGAGCATCTAAGGCAGGGACCCCAGGGGAGAATCAGAAGTCAGTGGGAGTCAAAGCTGGAGAAAAGAAGAGAAAGGAGGTGCGTGGGAGATGGTGAAACCTGAATCGGGTTGGACTTCACAAGCTTCCAGAAGGAGTCACGGACTGGTAAATGAAGGACCCAGCGGTGAGCACATCTCCGTCCATCTTCATCCCTCCTGCCATTCCAACAAGAGCTTTTGGGGCATTTTGCGGCCCGCTTCTGGGCGGGCCTCTTCCTTGGACATTCGGCTTTAATTCTTCTGGCTTGCACCGTCCCTGTGCCTGCTCTCACTGTTAGAGTGGGCCTCTCCTACAACAGAACCAGCATGTTCCTCTAAGAGAGCCCTTAGTTTTTGTGCCACGATGGCCTGCAGTTCAACCCTCCAGGAATATTAGAACTTGCACTTGAGATGCACCCAGCGCATCCCCCCTGGTCATATTTCTCCCAGCATGACCTTTGAGTTCCTAGTGGTAGATGCCCAAACTCATACCACTCTGGAGTCAGGGTGACTCTGGTGTGCACCTCCCACCCCAGGCTCCAGAGCGTCCGCTGCTCTTGTGGGCACATTCCCAGACTTGGTTGTTGTTTGCTGGGAAAGAAATTCCCATCTGGGGTGCATGCTGCAGAGAGACCTCTGCCACTGACTTAGGCAGCCTCTCCTCTCCTCGTCTCTCTATCTCTCACAGGCATCTTCTGTCTGACTCTTTGGGCTGAAGTCCAGGTTGAACGAGCTGTCTGTGACACCCTTCCAGTCTACGGTCCAAGCCCGGCACTGTGGTTAATTGCATTAAGCCCATTGCATTCCAGGCTCCAGAGCTTTAGACACGCCAGCCTGTCCCGATCCATAGTCTATCATTTCTGACTCAAACAGGTCTTCAAGCATTGTAGTGATGTTTTACTGATTATCTTTCCCAATAAACAAATACAAACATTTTTACACTCCGGTTTCAGTTGCAGCAACTCTTAAAATATTTAGCTGTGAAAATCGAAGACAGTTTAAGAAGTGTTGTAGACATCAACTCAACCCTACAATAATGCGTTCAATACTTCTGAAAGTGACAGTAAATCAAGGATGAAATGAAACAGTAAGCAGAGCGAAAGCAGATTTCACATATGGTGGCAGCTCTGTCATTCCAAACCTCAGACGGAACACTGAATCAAAATGCCAAATGTGATGGATGATGCTTGCATGTCCCAGATGGGTTATTCTGGCTGGTGACACAGAGCATGCTTTTTGCACTATGTATTCTCAGTAAAAAAAAAATAAATTAAATGTATGGCAAAGTTTAGTCTCATCCCATGGGAATCTGCGTGCCCTGGGATCTCCTTGTAAGATGAGCATGTCCAGACTCGCCATTCCACAGTTTGCCCCTCACTGGGAGAGAGCAGCAATGAAGAAGGAAGCGGTCAACAGCTCTACCAGGGCTCCCGGGGCTGGCCCACTGCAGAATCCTCATGGGCCAACCCCAACTCCCAGAGACCGATTCTAGCCCTCACTGTTGTTTCATAACAGCCTCGTTCACCAGCAGTTTACTCAGGCTCAAGGCCCTTTTCTTCCGGGCCTTGCCTTCATGTTTCCTAAGGCTCCTTGTGCAGGGTTTCATTTCCCCACTGCAGTGTCTCCAAGTTCTGTTTCCAGGTCTGGTTTCTACCCAGACTCCTCTGAAAGTTATTTCACTCGGCTGTGTAAATCCTTTATTGTCGAGGTCCAAGTTAGCCACTGCCTGCTCTGATCCCAGGACTCTACATGAGATTCGCTTGCCCCCTTTATGGGATGTGGTTCTGGGGCAATATATCCCCATGTGTTGCAAGTTTGAAATGCTGTTCTGGCATTCCTTGTTAAGTGATTGGAGGGATTAGTGTCACTTGCCTCTTATCCTTTTGTGCCTCTAATTTCAAGAGTCATGAGGTAGAGCCACCTGTCCTCTACTATATTTGTCAATACATTTAGACAAGGCTAATCCCACTACTGTGCTAGGGTGTCTATAGCCTCTGACATCACAGCCATTGCCTAAGCACAGCTCTAGGCGTGTGCCTGTGAGGGACACTTGTCAAAAGATGGCACCTAATTGAGTGACCAGATCTTTTAATGCTTTCTGTTGGTGATAGTAGCTTTGTGGCATCATGGATGTCATAAGGCAATGTGTGAATTTCCTGGCACAAACCACTACTGCCTAAAATAGTTCCCTACATGTGGTCAACAGGGTCACAGAAACCATATTATAGGAGGGACTTTCCAAGTCTGTGTAAAAGCTCAAATTAATACTGTCTCCTCTTGTTGTTTCTTTTGAACTAAATCAGAGTCAGCAAATTATGACCTGCACACCAATTCTGGCTCGCTGCCTGCTTGTGTAAATAAAGTTTTATTGGAACACAGGCATGCTCATTTCTTTCTAAGTTGTTTCTGGCTGGGTCCACATTACAACAACAGAGTTGAGTAGTTGCAACACAGATCCGTGAACTGTATCATTGATTCTAAGGTTTGTTCCTTTGTGAACACAGGACTTCCTTAGTGTTTGAGAATGTGATCTTTCCTTCAGTAAAGTTTTGATGATAGTGTGGTCATGAAGAGTGATTTGTCCCAGAAGAGATAGACATTCCATCTATCACAGCAGTGGCTTCAGGAAAGAAGCTAATCAGCTTCTGATTTTTCCTTTTGTATACATATCTAAGGTTAATGATCATAGTGTCCCAGAACTGCTGTTCTAAATTCATATGGAATTGAGATATTTTTTTCTGCTATTTTGTCCTATTTGTCCTGCCATCTATACACTTCATTTTTCCTTTCTTTTCCTCTTTTGTATTTAAATATTTTTCTCATTTTTTCCCTCCATACTAGTTGGGAAGTTATGTGATATGTTTTTCTAGTGCATACTTGCCAAAGTCTAAAGTTAATCTATGTCTCTAGTCCTTTACAAGGTCTTTAAAATAATTATGATTACCTCTTTCCCTTCTAATGATTACACATTTTCTCACATTGTAGTACACATATGCCCTTTATATATTGTGAATGTGTTCTCTTTCTTTTTAAAATAAATTACACAAGACATTTTTATTATTGTTTACTACAATTTATGTTTTAGTTTTGCCCACATATTTAGTCCATTTTTGTCTTATCATTCTATCTTGTAGCTTAGACATCTGATCTAGGAATCACATTTTTTTTTCTTTATCTAGTGTACATCCTTTTGAATTTCCTTTGGTTAAAGTGTATTAGTAGTTATTGAAAAACGATATCAGTTTTTATTCATCTAAACATATCTTATATTTGTCCTTATTACTGAATCATAAGTTTTCCAAGCTGACTTATTTTCTTTTAACACATTAAAAACTTTTACCCACTGTATGTTGTCTTCTACTGCTGTTTTTTAAAAATCAACTGTCAGTCTAATTGCTATCTTTTTAGGCAACTCCTATTTTATCTGTGACTGATTTCATGATTTTTTTCAACTTTGCTTCTGTTGTCTTCACTTTCATTGTGGTGTGTCTTAGTGTTTTATTTATCATGCTTGATTGGGATTCACTAGCTTCTTAAATTTGTAGATTGATGTTTTTTCTCAGTTTTGTAAAATTCTCAGCAGTTATATGATTGTTTTTCTCAATTCTAACCACACTGGTTTCAACTCCAATTCCGTGTTAGATTTTTCTCACTCTATCATAGATCTTAACCTCTTTTCTTTCTTATTTTTTAAATCACTTTCTTCTTTCTGGGCTGAATTCTCGAAAATTTCTTCAGGTATATCTCCTAGTTCAATTTCTCTTCAGCTAAGTTTTGATCAGTTAAACCACAATCATTGAATTTTTAATTTCACTAGTTATGTTTTTAATGTCTAGAAATTCTTCTTGGATCTTAGTCCAATCTCCTAGGCCCGTGGTCGGCAAACTGCGGCTCGCGAGCCACATGCAGCTCTTTGGCCCCTTGAGTGTGGCTCTTCCTAAGCCTTAGGAGTACCCTAATTAAGTTAATAACAATGTATCTACCTATGTAGTTTAAGTTTAAAAAATTTGGCTCTCAAAAGAAATTTCAATCGTTATACTGTTGATATTTGGCTCTGTTGACTAATGAGTTTGCCAACCACTGATCTAGATGAGTCTCAACTGGGTTGACTGGGCACTTCAAGTCTCTGCCACGTATCTATTCCATGCCAGTAGGCTACCTCAGGAATGTCCTCATGGAGATGACAGAAACACAAGAAAGAGCAAGGCCTCTCGAGTTGTAGACTTAGAAGCACCATACTTGCACTTCTGCTTCATTCTATTACCCAAAGCCAGGCACATGGTCAAGTCCAGAGACAGAGGCAGAGGACACTTCAAAGTTAAATGCCCAAGCAGGTGGATGCAGATGCAGAGAGGGTAAAAGATCATTCAACCTATCATCAAGACCTATCAATTCTACCTTAGAAACATTTTCCAAACCTGTCCAATACTCCTTCTATCTTATTGCTACCACCACTTCAGTTTACCATGATCTCTCTTACCTATCACCACCTGACTGCTCTGTCCAAATCTTTCTTGTCCATTCCTTCTCAGACCATTGTCAATGCAGCAACGAGAATAAACTTAAAAAGAAAACCTGCTCTGACCACTCATTTAATTAAGTCTGCCAAATGGTTTCCTATTGTTCTCAGGATAAAGGTGAAAATCCTGACTAAAGCCTGAATTGTTTTCAATTTTCAATTGAGGGGTTATTTTAAAGCAAATAGATGAACCTGGTGAAAGGGAGAAAGGGAGAAAGAGAGTGAGGAGGGAGTGTGGGAAAGAGAGGCTTTGTAATGACTTCCATGTGAGGACAGCCTGGGACCCCTTTCTCCAACCTCATCTTCTTTCATCCTTTCTTTCACTTTATGGTTGGAACACATCATAATTCCCCAACTTGTACACTATTTCAAGCCTCCGGAGTCTTACTTGGACTGCTCTGTGTCCAAGTAGAGTTCTTTATCCCTCCTTTTGGTACAGAGTCAAAACCCTCTGCCTTTCTCCTTTCCTTCTTCCAGGGAAAAAGAAGAGAGGAGAGGAGCCCTGACTGTTTTGGCTCAGTGGATAGAGCATTGGCCTGTGGACTGAAGGGTCTCAGGTTTGGTTCCAGAGAGAGAGGGAGAGAGAGAGGGATTGAGAGAGGGAGAGAGGGAGAGAGAGAGGGAGAGGAGGAGGACGTTTTTAGCAAAGGCCAGCTTAGGAGTACCCTAATTAAGTTAATAACAATGTACCTACCTATATAGTTTAAGTTTAAAAAATTTGGCTCTCAAAAGAAATTTCAATCGTTGTACTGTTGATATTTGGCTCTGTTGACTAATGAGTTTGCCGACCACTGTCCTAGGCCTTTCTTTCTGATATTTTTCTCATTACTATTTTTAATCCTTTTTCTTTCCATGTCTTTTAAACATCCTTTTTTTATAATCCACTTTCTGATAATTCCAGTATCTAAAGTTTTATCTCTGTTCTGCTAATTTTTGTTTCTGTTGCCTATTTTTTTTTTTTTATATATTTTATTGATTTTTTACAGAGAGGAAGGGAGAGAGATAGAGAGTTAGAAACATCGATGAGAGAGAAACATCGATCAGCTGCCTCCTGCACACCTCCTACTGGGGATGTGCCCGCAACCCAGGTACATGCCCTTGACCGGAATCGAACCTGGGACCTTTCAGTCCGCAGGCCGACGCTCTATCCACTGAGCCAAACCGGTTCTGGCTCTGTTGCCTATTGCAACAGAAATAATCATCATTGTTTCCTTTTTTTAC
The DNA here is from genome assembly GCF_000147115.1 of Myotis lucifugus. Taxonomy (NCBI): domain Eukaryota; kingdom Metazoa; phylum Chordata; class Mammalia; order Chiroptera; family Vespertilionidae; genus Myotis; species Myotis lucifugus. The sequence goes on from NW_005871106.1 coordinate 3,240,985, forward strand.
TGTGGGCTTTCTCTGAAGAAACTGAAGGAATCCTTTGACAACCAGGTTGAAGGTGGGGAGGGTTTATCCAGAAAGGATCTGCATCTGCTTCTGCTCCTTCCTGGGTCCCTCACCTATCAGGGATGGCTTTAAGGTGATGTATAGGATTAAAGCTTTGGGCTACCCATTCGGTGCAAGTTTGGGCTGCATACCTGCTTGAGGCCCAGCATGTTGTATAAATTCTAGGTGGAGATTATTTTTTCTACCCAGTCCAAATCTTCAAGACTGAACATTTCTATAGTAACCACTGAGGAGAGGAATGTAGGTTTCTTCCCAGTTCACATTTATCTTGATGGTTAGCCATTTGGTTACAGTTGAGGTTTTTTGCAGGAAAAGGGACATACTTCTCACCCAGGGCAGACCCCAGGCTCTGTCCCCTTTCCTCATGCTCCAAAAAGCTATAGAAATTTAACCTCAGGTTTATCTCGGTCTGGCAAACACTTTGGTTGGAAAATACAAGCCTCATTGGTTCCCTTCCTTTTCTGAATTCCCACTTGCCAGGTCACTGATGCATGCATCTAAAATAATTTTTAGGCCCTGGCTGAGTAGCTCAGTTGGTTAGAGTGTCATCCAGATATGCCATGGCTGCAGGTTTAATCCCCAGTCAAGATACACAATCAACAAATCATGTTTCTTCTCAAATCAATCAATTAAAATAAAATAATTTTTAAAAATACGATACCCAGATTTTTATGTTTTATGTGGGACCAGATAATTGAGATGTTATGAGAATGTAGACTTATATTTCCATCTAGCTTTTAAGTAACTTCATGTGGTCATAACATACATTTAAATGGGAATGTTTTTTGGTAACATTTCGTAAATTAAGATTCAACATAATGTAAATTTATTGTGTGTGTTCTGATTATAATATTATTACATGCTCACTACATACATTAAATTAAATGAAAAAGTATCATAAGAGTGATATCACCCCTACTCTCACCATCCAGAAAAACACACTACTCATATTTTGTTATATCCACTTTTATCCAGCTTTTGGTATGCTATCCTATTTTTAAATAGTTCAGAACACATTGCTTTACATACATTTATTTAATTGAAAGATGATTGTTCTTTTTCGATATGTAAGTTACAGAATAGCATTGTTTCTCTCCTTTTCTATTCTGAGGTCACAGCAGATCAGTTAACTGCTTGTAAGATATTCCTCATTTCTCAGTGTAATCTATCCTGCTGGATCTAATCAAAAGAATTCACTCAGAAAACCATGAGGGAGTAGTAATTGAAGAAATAGTGCCACTGGTGAGGGGTGGTAATGTGTCTAGCTATAAAAAACTAAGGCCACCCAGCAATGACCTTGCCATCATTTAAATGCTGCTGCCGGCTGTGCTTGGTCTCCATTAAACAGAAAAGGGCTTCTGATGAAATTAGGACTGGGATTGAAAGGATGGCCTGTATTTTACAAATAAAAATGCTTCAATATAATACTCCAATTACATTTACAAAATTTCACATGCGCTCAGACCTCTGCGGGCTCGTCTCTGAAATGGGGATAGAATTACACCCACCTCACACCACATGCAAAGCACTGAACATGCCCATCTTGACTCCCTGTGGTAGAAATGGGCTTTATGTCCAAGTAACTAAAATTTCTGAAAAATGACAAAAGTCTCCAATTGATCTGAAATATTTTGACCCATAACCATATTTTCCTCTCCACAAAAGCCTGGAAGAGACCCAATATCCTTATGGGTGGAGGTGTAAGGGTTGTGAATACAGCGAAAGAGGATTTCAACAAAAGAACCTAAGGACACAGATATCGACCCCTCCCTTTACAACTCAGTGATCCATAAAATAAAGTATAATGTAAAAAACTCCTTCAACAGGAAGTCCTAGGTAGGTATGCACTACCTTCTGACTCTTTGTGAAGGGTAACAGCCATTACACTTTATTTAGGGTGAGTAGGATCTCCTTCTATTACAAAAAGCACAGACCGGAGTCAGCAACTTCCTGGCTGCGTGAACTCACAAGTGGTATTTAACATCTCATCTATCACATAGCGATGGTAATACCTATTGTTGCAGGGCTGCTGGAAGGATTACAAATGATCTCTCTAACGCACCTGGCACAAGGTAAAAGGCACTGATTCGACCTGTCTGTATAAGTCCATGATTTCTGGAACCCTTCCTTGATCATCATTGTTTCTAAAATAGCTGTCATGTCGTAGTGCCTATGAACAGTCACTGAATGAATAGATAAAGTAATCTGGCTTAGAATGAATCAATCTTGGAAGATAGAGGCAAAAGGTGCATTGCTCTGTCTATTAACAAGCTCTCAGTGGGACCAACCTTGTTGATGATTTCAGACTGGGTGTGCCAACTACTCCAAGGATGAAAGTAATCACTTCTTTGCCTGCTGCCACCTCAGGCATTTGGACTTGGTGGTGGCCCTTTATTTCCTTGCTTATTGCCTGAGGCCTGACTCTGTCCGTCAGATTGACCAGACATCCATCTATACCAGCTTTTGATGCCCCACCCCCTTTAACCCCCTCCCCACTGACTGCTCAGCATATCCACCTGCTCCATTCATGTAGCCAGGATTCACCAGCTCCCACTCATGGGAAACAGGAAACAGATGGATGCAGAAGGAGGAAATGAGTTTGCAGGTATGGCAGAAGAGGACACTGAAAGTCGAGCCCAGCTGTGAAAAACGATCAGATTGTGTTACTAGGAAGCAGATTTAATCAATTATAGCAGTGAGTCAGTAGGGTGATGTCAGATAAATTAAATATTCAACACGATGTAATAATCCCACCAGTAATGTTAGAATGTTTGCAATTATTAACCGAAAGCACTCCCCGATGAGGTGGCTGAATCGTTGAACATGCTACAAGGATTCTCTCTTAATTCATGGATCCCCCAGAGTCAGGGAAGGGAGATCCTCTTTCATGGTCTTCTCAGGGTGGTGGGATTTACCCCTCAGTACAGAATGCTTTCCTCTGATGAACAAAAAGGAGTTTCGTAAAATACTCTCTTGCTCTCTCCCTCGTGGACAGAATTTGCATGTGCTCCCTGCACATCCCTTGCTCTGGTGGAAAAGGTTGGTAAAGTACCTCTGCTTATCTTCCACCTTGCAATTTGGTATCTGGACAGAGGAGACACGCAATAGACATGCTCCAGCCTGGTGGTTAATTTGCTTTTTCACAAAACTGGGACAGCTGAGGCTTTGTCAACTTTCAGGTTTCTATTTAGAGGCATAAAAGACAAAAAAAAGAGAGGAAAATTCTTTATTCAGAATTCCCAGGCTCACATAAATTAGAAATGTTATTCCAAGACCAAACTGCTTTGATAACTGACTCACAGCACTGTTATTAATTTATGTGTTAAGTAACTGGTATCCATTTCTGGATTATTTTCATTTGATAATTAAGCAGTACTACTTCTAAGGGAGACAAAGACGATTGAATTGTCACTATGTCCCCTCGGACCCCTTTGCTGGCTGCGAAGTCCTTCCACAGGACCATTGTGAACTCACTGAGGGCCTGCTTACTGTGTGTGAGATGGAGGGGTGTTGCTTCTGCCACCTGCCAGTCACTCTAGGATACCTCAGCCCGCCCTCCCCACCACCTCTCTGAACTCACCACTTATGCCTCCCACTGTCAAAGAAAGCTGGAAACCAAATGGGAGGCTGCAGAGATGGCTCTTGGCACAAATCATTCATCAGTTCTTTCATGCCTGGATGAATTTTGGGGTTATTGGTTAATGCATTTAGGTGATAAAAATTAACTAATTAACCAGACTCAGATAGCATATATCTGCCTGTGTGGTAGTTCCAGAGTTTCATCTACAGTCTTTCTGGCTGATAAAAATAGGGGATGCCAATTACATGTTTGGGACAGTGGCCACATATCTATCAAAGGCTGGCAAACAGTTAATCCTGATATTTTCAGGCAACACAGGGTTTTGTCACAGCCTCCAGAGGAGAGCGACTAACAGTTTTACTGGCTGCATCACTGAAATGCTTCTGTTTTGACCAGTAGCTGGCAAGAACCATGTTCTCTTACTTTGCAGAAGTGGCTAAAACAACTGTTTTACGATGTTCTTCTGGAATAGCAGATGCTGGCAACCGATCAGCCGCCTTGTCGCCTCTGGGACCCTCAAGGCATTCTGGGATTGGGAAAGCTGTAAAACAAGTACATATATGCATAGGTATCCATTTGAACACTTGACTTTTTGTCTGTGAGTCTATTCATTTGTTTCAAGATCCCCAAACAAAATAAAAACATGTTATTGGTAACATACAGTGTTTCTGAGTGTTCATTACATCATTATGCATTATAACCATCATATGTTACTTCACTGCTATGGAGAATAGTATAGAGTAATATGGGTGGAGGGGTTGCAGAGGAGGCAATTTTTGACCAAATGTTCAGAGAAGGCAATATTATATGGTACTCACTCTTTCTGCTGGTGGTGCTGAGGACAAAGCCACAGGCACCGTCGGCTCTCCATACAGTTTCTTTAAGTCAATGTTAACAATATCATGAAAATATCTATTCTGACTGACATACTTTGATATTCTTTAATATTTTTTGAGATTTACCTTAAGATACTTTTCCCTTGCCCAGGAAGCCTTCAATTATTGAAATGAAAATGTTATATCACTATAGAAACGAATTTGACTTTATTGGCTTCTATGGCAAATGATGTGTGAGCATACTTGGAAGAGGAATTCTGGCCATTGACATCCCAGTTAACAGTGAGTCACCGAATGCCACATTCAGCAATGTTGATGCTCCATTTTAGGAAATTGGATCAGAGGAAAACTGAACATAATCCAATCACTGATGATTTAGAAGCACCTTAAGGTCTGTGGTGTCTCCTGTGACTGTCACTTGATTCTGCTCATGTACCAGTGAGTAGATTCACAGAGAATTATATGGTAGGTAGCAGAGATAGGTGGCATGAATACATTTGGATCATAATGGGGAATATTATTGGTGGTAGGACAGGGGATAAATCACATATCTATCACAAAGCTGTGAAGTAAGTTCCACATGCAATAAAAATGAAGCAGTAAAAGGCTGAAAGGAGAAAACAAGACCCTTTCTATTGAAGACATAGTATCAAGTTTTCCTGGAGGTTATGTGCATTGCTGGCTTTGTAAGCAGGATGTCAGCGACCTGGGACCGGTCCTCACACTTTCCCAGCTGTGGGTGGAGAAGCTTCGCTGGCAGAAAAAGGAAGAGGCATGCCTGAGATCGGCTGTCGGATCACAGCCTGATGCGCTGTGCTGGGTCTGGTGCCCCTGCTTCCCTCTGTTCCACTGTCTTGATCGCCATTGCCAATCCATTTTGGTTTATTTTGTCTCTAGCTCACTCAGGCTAGACACACTTGTCGCGCATGTGCACAGCTCCAAAACTTGTTTCCAGAAAAAATTTAATTTAAAACCCTTTGCTTTTGGGAGTAATGCATGTGAGTCTGTGTTTTCTTCTTTTCCGTGGTATTTGCATTTCAACTTAAATTTTACTTAGGTCTCTTGTTGAAGTTTCAGAAAATGATTGGGGACATTAGATTCCCACCCCCATCCAGAGAGGAGGTTAACAAATAATATTTATCACCATCATCACAGTCATCATCACCACTCTCTACCTTCAAAGCTCTTTCGTAGGCACCGTTTTCTCCAGTGCCCTAACATGGCACCTATAACCTGCCAGCCACTCCACCTACTCGTATGTCTTGCTTTGGCTCTTGTAAAAAATATGCAAAGACCCTTTCTAGTTCTAACATCCTATGGCTCACCAATTCCCTGGAACAGGTTTCTGTAATCGTATTATTTTATCTAATCCACAGCCACAGTTATTTATTTCCATATGTTAATTGTTTGGTTTTGGTTCTACCTGCCAGGAGTTGTGCCAGGAAGTTGACATACTTCTAATCTTCAGATGAAGTACCTGTTCAAATGTTTTTATTGTTTTCTTCTTTTAGAGAGTTTTTTTTTTTTTTTTTTTTTTTTTTTTTTTAGAGAGAGAGGATGGAAGAGGGATAGAGAGATAGAAACACTGATGAGCCCCTTACTGGGGATCAAGTAACAACCTGGGCATGTGCCCTGACCGGTGCCCTGACGGGTAATCGAACCAGCGACCTCTTGGTTCCTGGGCCCCCCCTCAGCTGCTGAGCCACACCAGCCAGCATGCCTCCCTGGGTACCTCTGGACGTGTGGAGATAACCGGGCAGGACCGGACATCTTGTGGAAACTAAAGTGGGAGCCATCATGCCTGTGTACCTTCATACAGTGTTAACATTGAATGTTTTTGTCCACAATTGTCCCTCTTTGGGCATCCGCTGTGAAGTAACCATGACGTTCAGGTCTGACAATGGACAGCAGGTGGCACTCTTGTCTTAGGATTCCCACTCTTAAGTCAACAGTAACAAGGGAAAATTTCAGGTGCATTTAAAAATTTATTTACATATATTTTTTCTCTGCCAAACCAGAAATGCAGTCCATTTTCTTTAACCAGGTTCATTTGCTTCCTGCTGTGTTACTCCAATCGGGTAATAGTCAACCTGACTCCTCTGGCTATGCTCTCACCTAGAGCCGGGCATGAGGTTTAGATTTGTTGGAGTTTGGGCCTTATTTGTAAGCGCAGATCTGGCAGAAACGCTGTTTCTACAGGCAGAGCTGGGTGTCCCTCAGGTAACTCCAAGGGGTCCCCTGCAGACACCCACCCGGCAGGGGACATGCTTACCCCGGGTGTTAAGACAATGGCTGCCCTGCCCTGACTGAAGCAAGGGAGCCGGGAGGAGGGAGTGAGAAAGGGGCTTGCCTAGAAAGCGGGGTGGCGGTCCAGGTGATGGGGATGGGAGTGCGCTGGGATCAATCCTTGCTGGCCTCCCAGCAAGCACCTTTGTTCACTCCTGCTGGGCATGCAGTGAGCATGGCCTGTGGTCAGCTCCCGAACAGCACTGTGGACATTGGTTCATCCGTTCAATCATTCATTCAGCAAGTCCAGGCCTCCTAAATCCCCAAAGTGCTGTTTGCGGGTGGTGCCAGGCAGGAGACAGAAACCGCATAGTTATTCTGAGAGAATTTAATGTGAAGAATTGTAAGCGATAAAAAGGGGGGCGGTATATTCTTAGCTTCCCCTGAAAAAAAAAAGAATTGTAAGCGATGCATTAAGTTGTTAACTAGGCACAGGTATCCAGGGTGGTGACCGGAGGAACAGCTGCCACCTGTGGCTGGGGCATCCTCCTGGAAGCTCAGGAGTTCCTGGTGCTGGGCCTGGGCCTCTGAGAAGAAGGCTCTGCTCAGCTGGTGCTGGTCTCTGAGCCCACGGGATGAGGATGCTTCTGCCGGCGTTAGAAAAACTGCAAGTTGGATTCATTCAGCTGCTGCTATGGCGAGGCATTGCCACTGTTGGGATGAAGAATTGTGGCTAGGGGGACACTCGGGGAAATGGGGAGCCACCAGGGGATCAATTCCTCCTTCCTCCTCCTCCCTCCAGCACCTCCACTTGGCCAAGCCTGACGGATGCTGGCAGCACAGCAGTGAGGTGGCTGCTGGTGCCAGTGCAGGCCACACAGGGCAGGGTGTGGAGACAATAGATGAGTCGCCACTGACTCAGACACACTCACAGGACCTCCCCCCCCCCCCCCCCCGCGGAGTTCCACCAGGACCAAGGGCCAGGGGACTGGAGGACAGGTCCTCTGTTCTGCGATGTGGTTCCTAGCCTGAAAGGGAGCCTGAGGTCAGTTGACTCATTTTCTTTAATTGCTTCAATGGGACTTAAGTTGTGCTACTTTCAGTGAAATTTTAACTCCTCTCTTTTTTATTTTATAAAATAAAATGTCTTCATTGTATCTTTTCACCCTCCCCCATTACATCCTCATATTTTCTTAGCATGGATTTTACTTTTCACACAAATCAGATCCAAGAGGAGGAAAAGTATGTCAAAATGTCATCGTGTGTCTTTTGTTAAATGTAAATGGACGTGGTGAATTGAATTAATGCACTTTCAAACTAGACAGAGTGACTACAGTTTCAACAGCTTTCATTATCATGCTAACACCTCTTGTCAGACCTAATAAATTTGACATGTATTGGCATTCCCATTCTTTGTTAGGATGTTGACTTATGCATTTTTTTTTTTATTCAGGAAAAGTAGAAGTGGAAAGGATTAGGGAGGTTTGGGTCCAAAGGAGAGAAAACAAGTGGATGGAGAAGTATATCTCTTTCTATGTTTTTCTCATGCTCCACAGGCCAGAAACTTGGAAGCCACATGTCTCCTTCTCCCTTGCCAGGAATGTTCTGCTTGCATTTAAAATTCCATCGGTGAGTTGAATTCACTTGATATTTGGCAGGTGGAATGATGACAGGAGCCGGTTTGTTTCTTCCTCTGGAAGTCAGGTGTGGTCTTGGCAGACAGGAGTTATCCAGCAGCTTGAGCCCTAATATCTAGTTCACCTCAAGCCCACAGAGGATCACCTGAGGGACCTGCAGCAATTGTCTGTAGGTTCATGATTCAGAGCAGCATCCCCTCTTAACTTTCTAGTGGCAAACCCAAAAGTTAAGATGGTCTCAGATTTTCCCTTCTTCAGGCTTCCAGTGGTTTTACTATAAGCAACTCAATCCCTCTGTCTAATCCCATCCTGTTTGACCTACAAAGAGAGGTCTTTACTTTCCTGAGCAGACCCACACTGATTCCGAGGGGTAAAAAGGCACATTCCATCAGTAGATGAGTGGATAAAAAGCTGTGGTATATTTACACCATGGAATACTATGCAGCTGTAAAGAGAAAGATCTCTTACATTTGAGACAGCATGGAGGGGCCTTGAGAGTATTATGCTAAGCAAAATAAGCCAGTCAGAGAAAGGTACGTATCAGATGATCTCACACATATGTAGAATTTAACGAACAAAATAAACTGATGAACAAAATAGATCAAGAGACATAGAAGCATGGAACAGACTGACATATGTCAGAGGGAAAATGGAGGGGGGCAGTGAGAGAGATTAACTAGGGAAATTATATGCATATATGCATATCCCATGGACACAGACAATAGTGTGGTGAAGGCCAGGAAGGTGTGGGTGCCAGGTTGATGGGGGTCTATGGGGAAAGAAGGGGGGAACATCTGTAATACTTTCAACAATGAAGATAAATTTTTAAAAAGTCATTTTATCTGATAAGTTAGTCTTATTTCACCATATTTACCAGATAGACAAGTTTTAAGAAACTCAAGAGATTATATTCTTGATGACCCAACTTAGATTTGGACAGATCTTGGGAAATTCAAAAACCTCTTGGCCTCAGTCCAGAGTTAACATATCCTTCCAGTATCTTTAATATACAAGGGACAGCTGAGGTGGCCATGAGGAGGAAATGACTACCCACTTTTGCTGGTCTGAGCCGGGAAATCCAAATCAGAAGCAAGGAGCAGGTGCTCTCCTTCCTGTGGACGACATTAACAGGATCACTCTCATGCAGTAGACCTGACTCAAGTTTTTTTATGAAATGTGAAATTTAATATTCATCCCTGGAATGGAGATTCAACTCTTTAAAAGCTGCTCACCATCTCACTCAGGTGTTCCTACTCACACGGGATGAATGGAGAAGGCCGCATCAATTCTGTCTTCCCCGGGGTTCTGGATCTGTAGGAAAAGAATTTAGTCCCTAAAACGAAATTCTTTTTAACAGTACTTGTCCCAAATATGCCTTTTGTTTTTTCTCTATTTCCCACTCTTTATCTTTTTAAAAATCTGTCTTAAATATGCATCATCTTATGAGTTTATAATTATAAGATAACTAGAGGCCCGGTGCACAACAATTTGTGCACTCGGGGGTGGGGGGGTCCCTCAGCCCAGCCTGTGCCCTCTCGCAGTCTGGGACCCCTCGGGGGATGTCCAGCTTGTTTCGTTCTCGCCTTTCTCCGTGCCCCGGCCCGGCTTGTTTCGCCCCCGCCTCCCTCCGCCACCCTGCTTGTTTTGCTCCCGCCTCCGCCGCCCGGCTTATTTTCAGCCGCCTGGATTGCTTCGCTCCGAGCTGGTATATGCAAATTAACCACCATCTTTGTTGGCGGTTAATTTGCATATTGCGCTGATTAGCCAATGGGAGGTGTAGCGAAGGTACGGTCAATTACCATGTTTGGCTATTATCAGATAGGATATTGTAAATTGCATATGGTTAAATACTTTATTATTGTTATTTCTATTCATAATTTCTTGAATAAGTTCTTTCCTTGGGAATGCTGAAAAGTTACAGGATTGTTCATTGGTCAGAAAAGCAGCCTGAAGGGAGGCCACCTAGTGCCTCTGGTCACGGCATTTCTGAGAAGGGAGCATGCTGAACTATGCAGACCAACTCTACAAAGCTACGTATATTTGGTGTCAGAGCTGAGAGACATTGGCTGATAATACTTAGTAATTGCTTTTCTTAAGTGTTATCACAGATTGTCCTATGGATTGGTCATGATGGCACTGTGAAGTGGGTAGAACAAGTAGTAGCAGGTTCCCCTCTAATCCCACTGAAAGGAGACACACTTTTCTCTACAGCCATGAGGAGTTGGTGCCCGGTGTGGCCAAGAACAAAATTACCTGGGCCATGCCCTCTAATTTTGGCATGGCCCAGGGAATTCTTGAGTCAATTAAAGAGTAAGACAAAAAGAAAAATCTAAAACCTTTAATAAAAGTAGGACTCAAACACTTTCAACTATTCTAAAACCCTAAAGGTTGAAAGAGTATAATTTTTATCCTGTCACTCAAAAAGCTGGGATTCTCTTTGACTACAAACTCTAGCCAGCCTTTCACGCCCTTGATCAAGGACAACAGTCACTAAGACCCCTCAGTGACCCTACCAGCCCCACCTGTCTGCTCCTCCTCATGGCCCTGCAGCACCAATGAACATACCATGAATGTTGGTGGGCTGACACAGGGTGCCCCAGATAGTTCTCTATTTCTCTCAGTGTCTTGTCATATCTCCTGACTAGAATGAAAGAGTCTGGACAAAAACTGTGTGCTGGAGAGCCACACACAGCACTGTGGCTATCCCCCCAGGCAGCCCACCTCACATGAGATGGGCCCAGGACACCATGTGGCTACTTCTGACCCTCTGGCAGCCTTTCCTGGCACACCCAAGCACAACTGCACAAGGAGGGCGAAGACGCAATCCTCCCTGTGGGGCAGTGTCCCAGTTTAACACCCACCCTCTTCAACCCAATACGTACGTGAATAAAGGAGGATGATGAGCTCATGGAATTGGGAAGATGGAAGGAGAAAAGGCCTAAAGAAGGGTGGACAGAGTGATGCAAATAACATCATCATTCTCTCTCCCTTTTTTGCTCTCTCCCTTTTTCTCTCCCCCCAGTTGGTCTTATCTTGGTAAGCTGGCTTCTTCTCTCCCTATTAATTGAAGCAGATCATATCCACCTGGCACAGAGCACTGCTAAAACCAGGCTTAGGTCATGTCAGTGAAGCAACCCCAGAGGAAAGGAGCCTCTCCCTTCTGCAGCAGTGTCTATGATTCCCAGGGAAGGTCTCTTGGTGGCCTGGCAAGGGTGGCACTTTCCCTGCTGTGGCCAGTCATTGAGTGTGGGGCTAGTGCTTTCAATCTCCAGGCTGGCTATCAGGAACCGAATAGAGCTGAGGAAAAGCAGCTCTCCCCACAAAAGGGGTGGGGGTCATACCCACATTGAGTGTACACTCTCATGATTTTTCCAAGAGTCAACATATCATTTGTGCAGTGAATTCCTCCTTCTAATAAAGAAAACAGCAAGAATGAATATTTGACTACACACACACACACACACACACACACACACACACACTGGCACCAGTACCCACTGGCAAGGTCTCTTGGGGTGAGCAGTAGAATTCAGTTCAGAAGTCATTCTCTCTGACAGAAACATGCAAGGGAGGCATCCTATGTGGTGGTTCTGGGTATTATGCCTGGCTCAAGCCAACATGATCTGTCACTCAGTTTCAGGAACATCCGACACACCTTTTCACGCTGAGAGCTAATTGCCCTATTTTCAAACCTGGAACTGTCCCTCTTGTGATATTTTTCCAATCTCAGTGATATATTTGTCTAGCCAGCAAGCGCTGCCAAAGCCAGTGCTATTCTGGAGAGGAGTTAGGGTGGGGAGCAGGAGAATTATTCACAGTAAACAAAAGGAAATTCTCTCTGAATCGAAAGTTACAAAGCAATTGCATACTTTCCTTAATAACACATGTATGATAATAAAAATGGTTTGCTATCCATTTTTAATCTTCATGAAATGAATACACTCAATCATGGAAGTTATAGGGGAGCTGCTTACTTCAAATAATGCAATGAATACATTACAAAAGTAATTAAGGGAGAACTCAATGAAGTAGAGCAGTATTCTATACCAACCCTTCTTCACAACAGAATAAAAAAACAAAACAATCCACAGGAAAAACTCAGGAGAAAGATAAATGAAAACCAAGACAATCGGTATGCAAAAATAAATAAAGCCACCTTTGAACATTGAGCTAGGCCCCACACTTCCATACCCCTCAAAATAATATTTTTTTAACCTAGAAATAAGGAAATAATAAATACTCACTGTAACCTGTACTTTGACGTATTTATTACTAATAGTTACTTATCACTTGCTACATATAAAACATTCTTGCAAGAATATGGTGCATACCAAACAAAGTATAAAACATTGATCCTTGTCTTCCAGGAGATTAGAGCCTAGTCAAGGAGTTATGTCCAGGGACACAAAACTATAAACTTAGGTGAGGTGGGTAATATATCCTATGAGTAGAATACATTCTATTTTCCTCTGGAATTTAGAAGAAAAGAAAAATTAGGGCATAACTTGTTGGAGGTGCCATTTGTCCTGATCAACTGTCATTATATCACAATGCTTGTGTTCAAGTGACCCTATTTGGCTTAACTGTGGTCTCAAATGGCAAAAGTAGTGAATGCTGGGAATTCAGATATGCCAATGAGAAGCCTGATAGTGCTTCTTTTAAGTGAAAGGTATGTGCATATAGAAAAAATATAGTATATATAGGGTTTGGTACTATTCATGGTTTCAGGCAAACACCGGGGGTCCTGGAATGACCCTTGGTGAAAGGTGTGGGGAAGGGAGAAGGATGCCCAGTGAGGCTGTAGGCAAAGGTTGCTATTTCTAAAAGGTAAGGGATGAAGGGGAAGGGAAAAAATAGTATAAATATAGTGCCCACAGATAAAAGCTTTATTTTTTTTATAGAGCAGAATTCAACACATTTAGAGACAAAGGAGAAGGAGGCAGGAGACAAGAAACCAAAGATGATTCAGGGAAGCACAGAGAAAGGATTAAAACAGGCAAAGAAATTCCTTCCAGATATGGAAAGGCTATTATTTATTTACTTATTTTTTATTTATTTTTATTTCTTTATTGATTAAGGTATTACATATGTGTCCTTATCCCCCTACTGCCCCCCCCCCCACACACACACTCATGCCCTCACCCCCCTGTTGTCTGCATCCATTGGATAGGCTTATATACGTGCATACAAGTCCTTTGGTTGATCTCTCCCCCTTACCCTCACCCTCCCCTACCTTCCCTCTGAGGTTTGACGGTCTGATCGATGCTTCTCTGTCTCTGGATCTGTTTTTGTTCATCAGTTTATGTTGTTCATTATATTGCATAAATGAATGAGATCATGTGATATTTATCTTTCTCTGATTGGCTTATTTCACTTAGCATAATGCTCTCCAGTTCCATCCATGCTGTTGCAAATGGTAAGAATTACTTCTTTTTCACTGCAGCATAGTATTCCATTGTGTAGATGCACCACATTTTTTTAATCCACTCATCTGCTGATGGGCACTTAGGCTGTTTCCAAATCTTAGCTATGGTGGATTCTGCCTCTAGGAACATATGGGTGCATATATCCTTTCTGATTGGTGTTTCTAGTTTCTTGGGATATATTCCTAGCAGTGGGATCACTGGGTCAAATGGGAGTTCCATTTTTAGTGTTTTGAGGAAACTCCATACTGTTCTCCACATTGGCTGCACCAGTCTGCACTCCCACCAGCAGTGCATGAGGGTTCTTTTTTCTCCAGCACTTTGCCAGCATTTGTTAATGATAGCCATTCTGACAGGTGTGAGATGGTACCACATTGTCATTTTGATTTGCATCTCTCAGGTAATTAGTGACTTTGAGCATGTTTTCATGTCTCTTGGCCTTCTTTCTGTCTTTCAAAAAGTATCTATTTAGGTCCATTGCTCATTTTTTGATTGGGTTGTTTATCTTCCTTTTGTTAAGTTGTATGAGTTCCCTGTAAATATTGGAGATTAAACCCTTATCGGTGATAACATTGGAAAATATGTTCTCCCATGCAGTGGGATTTCTTGTTTTTTGTTGATGGTTTCTTTTGCTATGCAAAAGCTTTTTATTTTAATGTAGTCCCATTTGTTCATTTTCTCTTTACCATCGCACCAAAAAAATTAAGATACCTAGGAATAAACTTAACTAAGGAGGTAAAAGACCTATATGCAGAAAACTATAGGTCACTGAAAAAAGAGATAGAGGAAGACATAAACAGATGGAAGAACATACCGTGTTCATGGATTGGTAGAATCAACATCATTAAAATGTCCATACTACCCAAAGCAATCTATAGATTCAATGCACTCCCCATTAAAATACCAATGGCATATTTCACAGACCTAGAATGAACTTTCAAAAATTCACCTGGAATAAAAAAAGACCCCGAATAGCTGCAGAAATCCCAAGAAAGAAGAACAAAGTAGGTGGGATCTCAATACCAGATGTCAAGCTGTATTACAAAGCCACTGTTCTCAAAACAGCCTGGTACTGGCACAAGAACAAACATATAGATCAATAGAATAGGATAGAGAACCCAGAAATTGACCCAAACCACTATGCTCAATTAATATTCAACAAAGGAGGCATGAGCATACAATGGAGTCAAGACAGTCTCTTCAATATATGGTGTTGGGCAAATTGGACAGATACATGCAAAAAAAAATGAAACTAGACCACCAACTTACACCATACACAAAAATAAACTCAAAATAGATAAAGGACTTAAACATAAGATGGGAAACCATAAAAATACTAGAGGAATCCATAGGCAGCAAAATCTCAAACATATGCCGAAGCAATTTCTTCACCGATACTGCTCCTAGGGCAATGGAAACTAAAGAGAACATATTTACTTATTTTTAATTTATTTATTGATTTTTAGAGAGAGAGGAAGGCAGAGAGAGACAAGAACATTGATTTGTTGCTCCACTTATTTATGCTCTCATTGGTTGATTCCTGTATGTGCCCTGACATGGGGTGCAACCCTCAAGCTTGGCCTATCAGGATGATGCCCTAACCAACTGAGCTACCTGGCTAAGGTAGGGGGAGTAATCTTTTCGTTAAGACAACAGAAAACAGAGAAAGTGCAAATGACGACATAGGTACATTAAAATGTAGAAGATGGAAAACAAGGGAAGTCACACCTGGTGATCTCAATTTTCTTGGTAAAGCTCAAGGCAAAATGTAGTAGAAACATCTGGATGAGTTAAACTCGACTTTATGTTTGGGAGTCAGAAAAGCTGTTGGAGGCTAAGCTCTGCTGCAGGATCCTGAGGACTCCTTTCTTTACCTGTTTGCTGCTGTCTAAAGCAGGAATGCTACCTCCCCTGAGCACAACTGAGATACGGATGTGAAGGCATTTTTCACACTGGGAAGTCGTCATCATCATTTCACTTATTTATTATGTGTACAAAGATTACCCACAGATAAAGCAGATTCTCACGACCATTTTGGATCCAAATGAATCTCAACCTTCAGATGTCCTGGGGCCCCATCCTCGGGCCAGATTGGGCTAAAATAGACCTAATCTCCAATATGCTGAGCAGACACCCTTCCCAAGAGCTTCCCACCTTCAACCATTGGACCTTGAACTCGGTACTTTCATAACATGAGGTACTGAAGCATTTACCACAGCATCCAGAGTAACTTAGAGCCCACACAGGGAGAGTTCATATGAAGGTAGCTGCTAACACTTCACAAATTACTTTAGTTTCTTGCATTTTTTTTTATCAGGATGTCATATTCCCTTCTAATCTAATATATCACTTCAGGATACAATGTCATTCTAAAAATTTTGAAATATAGAAAAGATTATCCACTTCTTTGATACAAATCAATGACTTTTATGATTCAAAAATTGTCACTATTACTCTTGGATTGATGAACTGGTTGGTTTCCCAAAGTTTGTTTGAAGTCAACTGTTGTTGTTTTTTCCAAAGATGGAAATTTTCTATACAAAAAATTATATACCTGTTGGTTAGGTTTCCAGGTAAACTTACAAAATTGATATAACTCTAAAATAGAATGGGACACCACAGCCTTACACCACCCATCCAAAGCAAGTGAAAGTATTTCTTTTAGTGGCTTTCTAAGAAGCAGAGAGAAGCTTCTTTCTCAGAAACCCTCATTGCCCCAAATTGGGTCATATGTCCATTTCTAAACACTTCCTCTGGGGATGGTATGTGTTCATTGACTTCAGCCATTTGGGGGTGGAAGTGATGTAAGGTCTCCCTGAAAGTCTGGGACTGAAAGATGAAAGGACTAATAACTGATTAAAACAGGAAAAGAAGGGAGGATGCTGGACAGCCAGATGCAGCATCCTATTCACTACATGTGTGCTATGGAAAGAAGCAAGAGCAAGTGCTTTCTCTCTGGATCCTTATACAAGCTCAGGTTATGAATCTTGAACTTCACCTGTCCTCACTAAATCCCTCTTTTCAGCATACCCAGGCTCTCACTGAGGCCAAAGTAAGTCCACATCAAAAGAATAACCTGTGCAATTTCCCTGAGTTCTTCATGTTAATCCATTTCTCTCTTCCAAACCCCCAGTTCCCATTGGTGTTGCTGATCTCACTTGATTAGTAAGAAGAAGCTAAATAGAAGCTAGACACATTGAAGTTGGTAAGTCACTAACTCAGATATTCCTGTTTTTAAAGTAGATGATTATTTATACCCCCAACATCTCAATAAGCCACTTACTGGTGAAATTTTGGGCTGCATAAACATAGAGAAATAATAAAGGGAGGATGAAACACAAGTAGAGATGACAAGCAAACCAGCTGTGTCTGGGTCCGACTACGTCTTCCTAGGTGTCTTCCTCTGGATACACTTTCCTTACTACTCCTTCTATTTATGCAACCTTTTCTTTCCCTAATTCTGAGTTGAATGATACCCTACAATCTCTAAGGGGACACCTGAAAACATGCATGGCAATGGCAGCAGGGGGAAGGAACAGGGTAGGGGACTGTCACATTTTGATGTAAGTTATGGACTCCTTCCACATGCATCCATCAAGTAAAGGTCACTGCATGGAGTTCTAGATGAATTACTAGATAGGTATGTGACGGATGATAGATACAAATGCACCGCATTCCATTAGCTATAAATCATCATCCATTATATGAAACATTATTTTATATAACACCAAGAAAGGAAAAAATAATGCCAATTAGAAGAGCCATCAGTGTTAAAAATGGAAAAAATGTGCATTTTAGAATTGATGGAATACAGTATATACATTCTTTCCAAAATTAGATAATTTTCTATCTAATTTAACTGCAGTTTGAAATGGGTAGGTAGGAGTGAACATATGCCAAGAAGGTGTCAAAGGAATCTCTTATTGCAGTTCAGGAGTAGCCTTGCAGGTGAAGATTCAGAGTTAGTTTATTTTATTTCTACTAAAAATTCAAAGCAGATTTTCCCATTCCTGGGCCCTTAAACTATTCAGTCAAAAATCCACTAATAATGTATGAGAACACACTATATACAAGTTAATATGCTAGGCTTGGTGGAGAGTACAGATAAATATAAACTGTGGTAACAGCTCTTAAGATGTTTATAACTTAGTTGAGATGAGAAATCATGTAAAATAAAAACTTAACAGAGGAAACCATTATACAGAGCGGCATAAAAGTAGGTTTACAGTTGTTTGTATGGAAAATAATACAATAATTAATAAATAATAATACAAGAATTAACTGTGTTTTAAGTACTCACAACTGTAGACCTACTTTTGCTCCATCTTGTATAATGTTCCAAATGATTCTGAAAAGATTACTATGGCCTGGCACCATAGGAGAGACTGTGGACTTGAACAGTATCTTAAGGAATAGGTACGATCTGGACAGTGTTGGTAGGAGTTCTGTGTTCTGCTAGGAGGGGGAAGAGCAAAGTGCTCTGATGTGAAAATACATCTGAGACCTCCTGAGCCAGCTGGTTGCTTATCCACTCCTATCCAAACTCCATGAGAGAAAACAGCTACAGAATCAAAGGCACAGTGAGTACACTGGTTTGGTTTCTTCCACCTTCACCAGATTGCTTCTCTCGTGATCTTCTGGCCAGTGAATCTAAATGAAGTCCTTCTAACTCAGTTCTTAGCCATGCATCCTGCTTAATTGAATTCTCTTTATGCCACAACTACCAGTATCATGGGATCTATTGGTAAAGTTGTTATATAGTCAGATTGGAAACTACCCCATGGTATTTTGAGAGCATTTGGTCAAGAAGCCAGGACTATTAAAACTCACCCTTGATCACAATTTCCTCCGAAGTCTCTGAGGATCTAGGACAATGATTAGCAAATCAAGGGCTAAGAAATGTTTGAGTTGCCTTTGGCTTTGACCCAAATCCCACTGAAGAACTCCAATAGGCTGGACTGGGTCCTGGCAAAGACTCATTTGTCCAGGATTGACGCCTAAGCAGCCACTTTTCTCTCTGCTCAAACCTAAATTGCAGATTATACTGCTCCACAAAGAAAGGTCAAACATATACAGTCCTTCTGTCAAACAGACAGAAAAGAGCAGGAACAGAGAGTTCTCATTTCCTAGTAAAAGATTAGGCCTAACCCCAAGCTCAACCCACCTGAAAACGTGCCCTTATCCGTTGGGCCAGCCTCTCCTCTTTGGCAGTGGAGTCAAGAGGACAGAGACAACTCTCCCCTAGGGAGTCATGGGAGTGACCCTTATTCCTGACCCCAAGTCCACCCCAGACTACAGTGGCTTGGCAAAGGAATAAAACTTAAATTACATAGGATTCTCTTTCTAATGAACACTGGAAAGAATAAATGATGTGAAAATCTAGGTGCTATAAAGACCAGAGAAAGAGGTAAAATATTCTCTGAAGTTATCTATATGTATATAAACTATCAGAATATCTCAGATTTTTAAACATGTAAAAATCTTCTCTTCAAAAGCAATTTGGGGAGGGGAACAACGGAGACCCCCTGCAATATCAGAATTATTACAGTATCTCTGTACTTGGCACCCTTTGAGCCATCCAAATGTGGACAACTGGGTCAGCTCCTGGCTTGAAGTGCCAGCTCGATACCCTTCATGCCCTCACTGTCATTTATAGCCCTCATCTATAACCATCATGGCCCAGCTTCTCTGGCTTTGTCTGAAATGTTAAATAGTAAAGGATCCCAGAGAGTTCTTGACTTACTCTTTGTTTTAAATTGATCAACCAATTACTAAAAATAAGGCTACAAATCATGTCATTCTATGGTAACAACAAATTATGAGTTATTAGTCTAAAGCAGAGGGAAAAGATTCTAGACAAAGTTTTACCTTCCTGATACATTAAAAAACAAACAAACAAACACAAGAGTCAGTGAGATGTTCATTTGTCTGCACGGCTTCTGTCCTCTGGAAAAGAAACCAGATCTCCAGCGTGGAATGTGATTATCTGATCAGCCCTCCTTGAGGGGTGACTGAAGGAGCTGAGGTAGAGGTTAGAGGCCTAAGTGGCTTTCTTCCTTTCCAAGGCCAAACGTTA
This sequence comes from Myotis lucifugus, assembly GCF_000147115.1. Classification (NCBI taxonomy): domain Eukaryota; kingdom Metazoa; phylum Chordata; class Mammalia; order Chiroptera; family Vespertilionidae; genus Myotis; species Myotis lucifugus. The sequence continues at coordinate 3,260,823 of NW_005871106.1, forward strand.
ATCTCAGAGTACAAGCAAAGGCAAACTCACATGTACTTGGACTTCCACCCACCTACTCATCTCTCAAAACTGCTCATTCTCTATTTCTCCCAGGCCCTCAGCCTAAGGGTCCTTGCCTCAGAAAGCTGTTTCTTCATACCATGTCCACCAGGTCAGAAGGGGTCAGAAGGTGTGTGTGTGTGTGTGTGTGTGTGTGTGTAATTGCTCTTACAACACAAAAAGACATGCACACACATGCCTAAATATACCCCCATATACATACTTTCTTGCATGCACATACATACATCACATCTGCACACACATATGCACGACACATACACACACACATATGATTTTTTTTAAAAATTGTCAGAATGCATCCTTTTCGAACCAAATTCCTGGCTCTCCATCCTAGCATTTCCTCTTTGAGTTTACAGTGATTGTGTTATAGTCAAATGCTGTAAATAATACTCTCCAACTAAATGACACCCGCTGGAAAGTTACTTCTTTATGGTTTTCAGAAGGCAGAGTTGGAGTGGGGGAACGATGAAAGATTCGAGCTTTTCAAACATCACTCTATCGATTTATGTATGAAAAATATGGAATCTGTCAAGGCAAACAGCACTATGTTAAATGGAAACTGTAATACCAGCTGTGGTGGCCACTGCTGCCAATACATATATTTTAGGAAATCAATTTACTTTTAAATGGAATTTTAACATTGGTGAAAGGAGTCACACTGAATCCCTTATTTATATGAAAACTGTCTTCAGCAGAGAGGGAAAATGCACCTGCTCTCATAATCTGCAGAGACAGGAAACAAAGCAAACTTCAAGGTACATGTTTGTTTTCTAAATTATTTATTTACATCTGGAGGAGGTTGGCAAAGATGGGGAAGGAGGTGGCGGGGAGAAGGAACTGGGAAGGTCTGCATCACAGGCCTGCCAGCTCTCCTGCTCCTGGCCGCCCCTGACTCGTGCCTTTGGCTGGAGCATCTTTCTAGTGTGAGCGGCCTGCTCTTTTGGGCCTTGGGGAGCTGCCTTCCTTGGGCGAGATGGGAGGTGATGACTTCAGATAAGCCACACCACGTTGCTGAAGACCTGTATGGAATGGAGGTCCCATTCTCTAATTCAGCTCTGAATTAGAGCTCGGTGACCATAGGCCTGTTACTCAACGTCTCTGGGCTCAGTTTCTGCATCTGTGAAGATGCCAACACTCACCTTTCAGCATTTCATGAGAACTAAATGAGAGGACATATGGACAAGAGGCACAGGGCCTCACTAGTCAACAAAAAATAACTACTACTTGTCTCTTCTTCTTTCTCTGGTTGAAGTGAAGACTTAGGTCTTGGTCAAAGTCCAAGAGTCAGGTGGATGGGGCCAGCCTATCTTTCTGATTCATAGCCACAGTCAAGGCAGCCTCTGTCTTCTTCACAAATGGGAGCCTAACAGGAACGGAGACTGGTGAGTGCTAATGACTCAGGTAACTTGGTTAAGTCTGTACACTTCATTAGCTGAAGCTCTGGTTTTATTTTGGAACAAGGGCACTTTTCCTAAGAGCTTAAATAAAGTTGTCTGAATAGTAAGCCAGAAAATCCCCGTAGCTGGACTGAGCTTACCTAAGCAAATAGCAGTTCTGATGAGCGCACATTTTCAATGCCGGGAAGCGATCCTCTCTTTAGGCAGAAGCGGCAAGTCCCGTCTCTCCCCTTCTTGTGGAGCAGAGAGTTGCCCTGGGAGGAGGTCACAGAGGATCCTCTTTAAGAACAATAGATTCCTAGGTCATGGGCCTCCCATAAGGGAATTTGAGGTCATCTCTCCAGCTCCTGTCTGATGACTGGTCCGCAGCATCCTGTGGGGATCTCCAGGGACCATCGGTAAGGGTTTCTTGTTGCCTCACACACGGGCCTGTTCACAGGCCCCAAGACTGGGGACTCATGGGAGACGGCCTCTCTCTGATCGCCCATCTTGGTTACTTAACTCTTTTAAAAACAACATAAAGAGTTTCATTAATATTGTAATGTACAAGGTAATCCATGGGAGTTAACAAGAACTCACACAGTCCATTTTGATTCTAATCAGAATCTGAAAATAAATTCTCCACTGTGAAATTTGTATCATTTAATTATTAAATAATGTATCCTGTCCCCGTT
>NW_005871106.1:3265003-3267014 GCF_000147115.1 Myotis lucifugus
TCACCTGGGAGTGGAATTGCTGAGTCATATGGTATCACTTGGAACTTTTTGAGGAAGTACCAATTGTTTCCCATTGCTGCTGCACCACTTTCCATTTCCAGCAGCAATGCATGTGTTTCAATATGTCTGCATCCTTGCAAACACTTGCTAGTGTCTGTCTTTTTTATTATAGTCATCCTAGTAGGTATGAAATAGTACCTCATTGTGATTTTGATTTGCATTTGACTAATGCTGTTTAGCATCTTATGAAAAGAGGGACAAGGAGTTGGGTGGGGCTGGGGAGAAGGATTGAGAACAGTAGCCAGGTGTGGGACAGCTTCTGAGGGCAGAGGGACAAGCTGAACAGGATACCTTGTGGCTGCCCCATATAGCAGCATGGGGGTGGAGGGCTGCAGAGACAGCTGGTTGTCAGCTCAGATCCACTCCCCACTTTCCTTACTAACAGAACCCTATTCTGTTTAGAGAGGCAATGTGACAGTATTCATCAGCTTCCTTTGTATCCAAGGGTGGCCTGCCCCTAGGTAGTCCTTTCATGAAGGTTTTTTTTTTTTAAATTACTTGTTTGTGGACACATTCAGCTAGCACATGCCCTTTACCCTTTGACCCTTTTCCTTTCTGGAATGCAGACAGAATGCCAGATTGTTGGGATCATAAGACAACAAACACGAAGACAAAAGCTATATGCTAACAATGACCGAATGAGGAGAGAAAGAGCCTGTTGTGAGTGCTGCACATGTGCACATCAGCCCTGCAGATCTTTTATGGGGGAAAAGTAAAACCTCTATGTGATTAAGCCACCAGTGTCAGGCTTTATCACAAACAACCAAATACAATGTCAACTGATACAGGAGAAAAAACATGTGGGACTGCTCCAGATTGGAGCTCAGAAGGGCAGGGTGGTAGGGTGGAGGGTCTTGAGGAAAAAGCGGTTACATAATCAGCCATGAAGTCCAGACTGGAGTGGGGAGGAGGAGAGGCCCAGAGAGAGGCAGAAAGCTGGGGGGATGGTGGGCCAATGACACACGGGAGCCGGCATGCTTAGTGTGTGAAGGCTAGACGCCGTGGAGGACAGGAATCTGGACCTGTCTGCTGATTTCAGGATAGAAGGAGAAGAGACACAATCACTGAGAAGCCCTGGAAGCCAGCACCCACTTCCAGCAGGGCTCACAATGGGTTACTTTCTCGGGGATGCCTATGACAGTGCCGTAAAGATCAAGGCCATCCTCTTCTGCTTTCAAAACTTGGTGGGTTTGTAATAACTTCATCTCGGTCCCAGAGGGTGGCATTTGGCCCTGTTCTTAGACTTTGGTTACCCTTCTCTTCTTTTCCCCTCAAAGATAATTCCCTTCACAAAGGCGTTAATGGATACTTTTCAGAAACTGCTAAAGCTCTGTCAGTAATATTTCCTGCAGGGCTGCAAATTTGAGCCAGTCTCCACAATACATAACCCGGTTAGAAATCATTAGACCTGCTTTTCCAAAGAAAATGGCACTTCCAGGACAGATATCCACTTCTGGTTCTTCACAAAATGACAAATGGCCCCATACTGAGGCAGCCGTTACATAAGCCAAACCAGGCCTTGATGCACAGCCGAGGGAAGAGGTTAGTGAACGGCATGAACTGAGTGGCCCCAGCAGCCCCTGATCACGGACCCTCCTGCCCTGGTGCCACACTTTGACCCAACAGTCCCTTCCGTGCATGCCCCTCCTCCTGGTTGCTCCCAGGGCCTCATAAAGAGGTAACTGTGCTCCAGACAAGCATGTCCTGACAGCAACTCCCTGTGTTTTCTTCTCACTCGAGAATCCTCTGAAATCTCTCTTCAGACCCATTAGCTGGCGAGTCGGAAAGCTCTAAGCCTTAAGACGGGATAATTTGTTACCCCAGAAACATTTCATTTTAATTCTTTAAGAAATTGCTCAGGCTGATTCTTGGGGAAAAAGAAAACAAATTTAAGAACTATAGTGGAAACTTTTTCATTCAAAACCAGTTGCTGGTAAAAGCACTTGCCATT
>NW_005871106.1:3267114-3299635 GCF_000147115.1 Myotis lucifugus
ACCCTAAACCTAAACCCTAACCCTAACATTAAACCCTAAACCTATATACCTAAACTGTAACACTGACCCCTAACCCTAACCCTAACCCTAATGCCTAACTGTAACAGTAACTCTAAACCCTAACCCCTGACCCCAACACTAAACCCTAATCCTTTCCCTAACCCTAACCTTAAACCCTAACCCCTAACCCCTAACTCTAAACCTAACCCTAACTCTAAACCATAACCCAACCCTAACCCTAACTTTAAACCCTAACCCTAAACCCTAATCCTAATCCTAAACCCTAAACCCTAATCCTTTCCCTAACCATAAACCCTAACACTAACCATAACCTGAACCCTATTTTCTAGGGTTTAGGGGTTAGGGTTGGGGGTTAGGATTTAGGGTTAGGGTTTCGGTTGGGTTAGGAATTAGGGTTTAGAGTTATGGTTAGGGTTAGGGTTTAGGGTTAGAGTTAGTATTAGGGTTAGGGTTAGGGGTTAGGGTTATGGTTAAGGTTTATGGTTAGGTTTATGGTTAGGATTTAGGGTTAGGGTTAGGGTTAGCTTCTGAGTCCTTGAATACACATAGGAATCACCTGGAGTTTAGGGTGTGGTTATTGTTGGGGCTAGGGTTATTGTTAGGTTTAGGGTTATTGCTATAGGTAGGGTTAGGGTTAGGGCTAGTGTTCTGTGTCCTTGGATACACACTGTAATCACCTGGAGTATTAGGGTTAGGATTAGTGTTAGGTCTAGGGCTAGGTTTCGTGTTAGTGTTATAGTTAGGGCTATGGCTCGGGTTAGTGTTAGGGTTAGGGCTAATGCTAGATTTATGTTTAGGATTTCCTCCCAGCATTCTTCATTCTTTGTCATCATAATGGCTTAGGAGCTCATGACTCTCCTTCTCCTTTTTCCTTAAAATTTCCTGTAACTTTAAGTCTGACCTGACTTCCTCTATCTGAGATACTATGGTTACTGTGACAGGTAGGGCTTGGGTGTTAGTGCAGAAGGGTCTTCTTCCTGATATTAGTATCCAAGTTACTCATCGTCTTTGTGCCTTGGTTTTCCCATCTCTAAAGAAAAAAGTATGAAATAGCACTTATCAAGGCCCTGTGAAGATGGAGTGAGTTAACCAAGATGAAGCCTTCAGACAGTGCTTCGGACATGGTAAACACTCAGTAGAGGTTGGTGATAACATTACCATTGTTATCTTTCTCAAAAGCAATTTTAATTATTTCCAATTTTGGCTTTAAAAACTTACCATCATTTCCAGGTCTTCATTTAGAAGTATAGCTTTCCAAGCTGTATCACTATCTCTAGATTTCCCCAATCTAATTTTTCACTACTGTCCTAAAAGCTGATTTGCATCCAGGAGATCTACCAACGTCTATGTGCCCTCATTCAACATTTGTAGAAATTCCATTATGTGCCAGGTGCTGGACTAGGTGAGGTGAAATGAAATGAACAATGCTTATCTCCCTGGAGATAACAAGGCTCTCCCACATTGCTCTGCTTTATCACAAATCACCGGTGGTCTCTGTTTCGCAATTTTTGATTGATACAATTGTATAGAGCTTCTGCCATCCACTGTGGGAAGAGGTATGTTGTTGATTATAACACTGATAATGGTGAAAATATATATAATGAATGCATAGAAGTGTAGGAGTATAGCTCAGTGGATGTTATTCTGTGTATGCTTGTTGTTGTTTTAATCTTCACTTGAGGACATGCTTATTGATTTTAGAGAGAGGGGAAGGCAAAGAGAGAGGAACATCGACGTGAGAAACATCTATTGGTTGTCTTCCTGTACGGGCCCCAAATGGGGATCAAACCCACAACCAAGGCATGTGCTCTACACCTGGAATTGAACCCATGACCTGTCAATGTACGGGATGATGCTCCAACCAACTGAGCCCTACTGGGAAGAGCTGTATGCTTGTTTTTCTCTCATAATGGCTAAAGAATGCAACACGGGAGTTCTGGTGTTGAAGTCTAATTTGTGACTTAACAGGTTTACAAAGAAGCAACCGTTCATAGAGGTCCATTGACTGACATCTAGGTTGTGGCCTTGGATCTTATCAGCAATCTTGGAGAAGTAAAGTGGCTGCAGGCCTGTAGCAATTTCCTCTGAGCCCCAGAACACACAGCACCAGTGACCCAGTCCTACTTCCACCTCTGGAGTAGCCTCTAAGCCTAGGAGTGCGTGATAGCCCCAGGGCCTGTTAAACTAAATGCATGAAGAAAAAGAGGTAGACCCTGCCATACTTTTAAATAAACCTCTCAGCTTATATGAAAGGACAACAGGAACATCACTTTCCCAAAAAGATTCCGTGAGAAAATAGAACTGCCAATGTTTATTTCTTTTATCTCCTCAAGTGTGGACTATGGGATTTGCCATTTATGCAAGCAGGCAACACAGAGTAGCTTCTACCCCAGTGCCTCTGAGGTGGAATGTGTACCCACAAGTGTACAATGTGATCATTGGGTGAGGGAGAAAATAACAGAAATTTAATTTAATGTCAGCTTTAAACAATTTATGTTATGTATACTTTATAATGTACATAATAGATTAGCACAATGATACATGTAAATATGTAGAATATATGTGTATATATTGAGAATACTTAAAATTTGTTGTTGAGAAGGGTACAATGCAAATGTTTGGAAAGTGTTGATCTGAATATTTATATACCGCATCTGAGTTGTACAACTTCTGAATGAGTATTTGTACATATTTACGTACATCTATGATGTCAGTTGTGACTTGCCAATGGTTCTTTCCAGTCTCAGGGCCATTTCCTCTTCTTAAGATGGGTAAACATAAATTTCAAAGATGAATAGGTAGGTGGGTGGGCAGAAGGGTGGAAAGACAGACAGTGCTTGCTTATACTTACTTTAACGTGGGTGTCAGAGATTCTGACAATCTTCTAAAGTTGCACACAATATTCCCCTAAAAGGTTAAGGTTAAAAATTAGGGAAATTTTTAGAGTTTTTATGATATAATGTAATTCAAGATGCTTAAAAGCATTTTATTCTTTAGATCATATTATCCTATATAATAAACAGGTAATATGCAAATTGACCATCACACCCTCACACAAGATGGCCATCCCCATGCGGTCACAAGATAGCCACCACAAGATGACTGACAGGGGAGGGCAGTTGTGGGTGATCAGGCCAGCAGGAGAGGGCAGTTAGAGGTGACCAGGCCAGCAGGGGAGGGCAGTTGGGGGCGATTGGGCTGGCAGGGGAGCAGTTAGGTGTCAATCAGGCTGGCAGGGGAGTGGTTAGGGGGTGATCAGGCTGGCAGGCAGAAGCAGTTAGGGGCAATCAGGCGGGCAGGCAGGAGAGCAGTTGGGAGCCAGCAGTCCCGGATTGTGAGTGGGATGTCCAACTGCTGGTTTAGGCCCGATCTCTGTGGGACATCCACAGGGGACCCAGTTGGACATCCCCCGAGGGGTCCCAGATTGGAGAGTGTGCAGGCTGGGCTGAGGGACACCCCCAAGTGCACGAATTTCATGCACCAGGCCTCTAGTTGATTATAATGGTTCATGTAACAAGATTACGCCATGGGAGGGTGATTGGAACAGAAAAGGCCTCCTACTGTAGATTTTTATATGGGGAAGACAGAAAAGGGGTGTGACAATAGAAACAATGTGGAAATAATTATAGAATTGCTTTTTTTCCTCTTTGCCATAAATGTAATTTAATCCTAAATCAGAGGTGGTGATGCTTAATACCAATTAGCATTTCTTTAGACTTTAGACATTTACTGATGTTATTTAGCTTTGAAAACCTTGTCAGAAGATGATGAGCTTTGATTTCTTTAATTATCCAGTGTGGTGAATAAAGTCCAGGGCTTAACAGAGTTTCTCACTCAATACAGGCAATTGAAAAACATTTGTTCCACTGAATGCCTGCCCTCCCCAGAGCTCAAGGAGCACTTGAATATGGAACACCAACTCACAGGCATGATCCTATTCCAACACCAGGGTGGGTCAAGGGGCTAGGAAATCTACTCAGTCCCAAGGCTCTTGTCTTCTTCCCTGTTAAAATTTCAACAGAAAAAAAGAGAGAGAAAAAAGAAAAGAAAAATAAGGAAAAACACCCCACATACCAGGATAAAGCCATCATGTTGATGAACAGTGGCCTTAATTGGTATTAAAGGTTATTTATGTTGGGAAGACTAAGTTACAACCCCTAATTGATTGAAGACACTTGAGTAACGGGATCCATGGAGTCCCATTAGTATTGTGTTGACATATTAGCTTATCTTTGTACTTGATGGCTAAAGGATACGGATGAGAGCCTCGCCCTGTGGCACATCCAGGGTAAGATTTCTGACCTTAGATTTATGTTATCTGCTGGTAAAGCAACAAACCCAGCTGCCTCCTGCATGGTCTGAATTACAGATTTTCCATTCAGCTGGACAACATGAATCTGCTGCTACTTTCAGCCCTCTTGAGCGCCCACAGCATTCTAATGCCCTTGTTTACTTTAGCTTCTGCTTTTCCTTGGAGTTCACATGGGCAAAGCCCACTCCCTTGCCCATGGAAGGTGCTGCACCTAGTCCCTTGGCAGAGCTGTCACCAGACAGAGGCCAGCGATCCTCTCAGGAGCAACTTCCCCTGCCAATCTGTTCATTGCTGCCTTTCTCTCTTCAAAGGAGACTTTCTTTCATCAAAACTTTCCAATCTAAAGAATAATGAACTCAATTCTCCCTCTCTGTTCAGGGAAAGCACATTCCCAGAGCAGAGAGAGAGGAGCTTTAGAAATTTAGCAAGTATTGGCTGAGCCCTGTATTGCACTTGGCACTTGGGGTGGGAGAGTGTTTGGGTTCTGTGCCACCCTCAATGTGTCTGTTCCATGATTTTCTTCCAGCTGCTTAGCTCCGGTCCTGTAATTTTGAAATATAGTCTGTATCCTACATCCAGGCTCTGCTTCTGAATCTTTCCTTTTTCCTTCCTTTTTTCCTTTTAATGAAAATATGGTCTTATTATATAGGCTGTTTTATGATATGCTTTTCAAAAATGTAAAAGACTTTTAAATTGCCATGGTGATACCTCTTTACTTCAGAAGTTCATATATTACTTAAATAATAAGCTTCCAAAGAGTATTTCCAGATTATTTTCAATACAGATGTAAATACAAGCATTAAAATATAAATACATGCTAAAAATAAAAATTTAATATAGTGTTTCCTGGAAATTACTTTTTGTTTTTATTTGGCACATTATGGATATCTTCCACATCAACAAATTATATCTGCATCATTGTGGAGGCATAGGTCAGATATTATATATTTAGAATATTTCTTGTATTTTACAATAAAAAACAATAAGATGAACATTCTTTTAGCTGAATCTTTTTCCTTTTTATTATGAAAAATTCAAACAAACACAAAATAAAGACAATCCTATACACTAAAAGCCTAATATGCTAAGTGTCCAGTCATCCAGTTGTCTGTTCAATCAAAGCGTAATATGCTAATGATATGCTAAGGCATCTCAACTGCTCACTATGATGTGCACTGACCACCAGGGGGAGACACTCCGACCGGTAGGTTAGTTGATATGACATTCACTGACCACCAGGGGCAGACACTCAGACCGGTAGGTTAGCTTGCTTCTGGGGTCCGGCCGATCGGGACTGAGCAAGACAGGCCAGACACGCCCTGAAGCTCTCCTGCTGTCCCTCCCCGGCTGGCCAACCTCTCATGTCCCTTCCCGGCCCCGATTGTGCACCGGTGGGGTCCCTCGGCCTGGCCTGCACCCTCTCACAATCTGGGACCCCTAAGGGGATGTCAGAGAGCCAGTTTCGGCCTGATGGCAGAATTACCAATCGCTATGACGTGCACTGATCACCAGGGGGCAGATGCTGAAATCAGGAGCTGCCCCCTGGTGGTCAGTGTGCTCCCACAGGGGAAGTGCTGCTCAGCCAGAAGCCGGGCTCATGGCTGGCGAGCACAGCGGCGGTGGTGGGAGCCTCTCCGCCTCCGAAGCAGCGCTAGGGATGTCCGACTGACAGCTTAGGCCTGCTCCCCATGAGCTGGCCTAAGCCATCAATTGTACATCCCTCAAGGGCTCCCAGACTGTGAGAGGGTGCAGGCCAGGCTGAGGGACCCCCTGAGTGCACGCATTTTGTGTACTGGGCCTCCAGTAGTATAATGAAACCCTACATCTCTATTACTTAACTTCAAAATTATCAATATCTGGCTTCAAAATTATCAATATTTTGTCAATCTTGTTTCATTTATCTCCCATTCCCCAGCACAAAACCATATACATATTACACACACACACACACACACTTCTTTTTTTTTTCTTTCTAGAATATTTTGAAACAAATCTGACACTTTCTATGGGACAGAAAGGGAAGTGTACAAAAGGACCACCAGATAAAACCTACGTCCTCCTCTCCTCTGACTCATGCGACCTCCTTGAGGTGCCCTGGATGCGGGGAGGAAGCCCTGCCTCCCTGCTTTCCCTATGAAATTAGAGTGCCAGGCTGGTGGACACCTACTTTATAAGGTGGCAGTAGCATGCACTGCAGAATCAGTAAGATGTGTGTTCTGTTCTTGCCTTTCTCAGTCACTGACTTTCTGAATTTAGTCATTACTTAGCTTTTCTGAGCTCTACACTTGGAATAATAATAACAATCAGCTCACAAGGCTGTTCTGAGAAGTAAATGAGATCATGAATGTGAGTCAAGCACCAAAAGCACAGTTGCTGGCACAGAGGGGGAAACACGTGGCCCACATTAACCTCCTGCCCTGAGGAAAGCAGCTCAAGCAGAGACTCCGGGCCCCTGAGTCCAGCAGCCAAGCCTTGACCTTGAGGAAGGTGGCTCTGCAGCACAAGTATGTATCCTGACTTGTCACTAAGGCATGAAAATAAATACTCTATTGCATGTCTCTATCTCAGAACCATACCAGGCAGTCAATTGTGACTGTGTCATCATCAATCCAAGACTAGTGAGCAAATTAGTTATAAATTGCTGCAAAAATACATTGTCTAACCAAACTATAGGTGGTTAAACTGAGTCGTCCATGACTTGCATTTTCTTGATGGAGCACCACACAGGTTTTATTTCCTACTCTGCGGCCTGAGACTCCAGGTAGGTCATGTCACATCTCTGAACCTCTTCTTCTCACCTGTGGAATGAGGGCACTGGATTCCACTATTCCAGTGAAGAAGGCACAGTTAGAACAGAGAACCACTCATCTCCACATTGGCTTGAACCTGATTGTGTGATCGCATATGGGATTGTGTAGTTGAAAGAACACAGGATTCAGGATACCAACAGCATATTTCAAGAACCAGAACAAATATTCCAAAAATGTGTATGGAACCAAAAATACCCTGAATAGCAACAGTGATCTTGAGAAAGAAGAACAACGTTGGAGGTATCACCATACCGGATATCAAACTATACCAAAAGGCCATAGTAATCCAAACAGCATGGTACTGGCATAAAAACAGACAGATAGAGATCAATGGAACAAAACAGAGAGCCCAGGAATCAGCCCACACTTTATGGTCAGTTAATATTTGACAAAAGAAGCAAAAATATACGATAAGGTAAAGATAGTGATAACCAGAACGGTGAGCCGAGGTTTTTTCCTGGGGTCGTGTCTTGTGACACTGAAGAATGAGCTCCGTGGACCAGAAGATTTAAGCAAAAGTGTGGAAAATTTATTACAAGCAGATTCAGACTCCCCGCACGGGGAGGGGGCCCAATAATGGGCTGCCCATGTAGCCTTGTAATCTAGGGTACATATTTGATACAAGTCTGCTCTATATCTACCCTTGTGGTCACCTGATTGATTCCCTCAATTGTTCTTGCTCAGCAACGGACCTGAACTTTCCTTGTTTCTATGCATCAGTTCACCTTACTGTTGCAGATTCTCCCTAGTTACCCATGCCTCCCTCTTAGAGTCCAAAAACATTTTGTTATTCCTACTTGGTTGGTTCCTGTGGTTAGGCTGCTCAAACTGCCGTGCCTGCCCCTGCCTATGTTCCACCTGCCTTTGTTTTCCACTGGACCCCTGCCTGTGTGCTTGCGTGTCAATCTAATTCCTCTCAATAGTGTACTCGATAAATAGTGTTGAAATACTGGACAGATACATGCCAGAAAAATGAAACTGGACCACTTTCTTACACACAACCATAAACTCAAAATGGATTAAAGACTTAAATGTTGTGCTAAAAACCATAAAAATCCTAGAAGAAAACATAGGCAGCAAAATCACAGACATTTCTCATCACAATGTTTTTTCTGATATATCGCCTTGGACAAGGAAATAAAAAAATAAATAAACAAATAGGACAACATCAAACTAAAAAGTTTTTTTCCTGTTATTTCTCTTGTTGACACTATTGCAGATGCCCCCATTTTCACCCCCTTGGCCCCTGTCCACCCAGCTTGTGCCCCTCCTTCCCTCTGGCCATCACCACAATGTTGTCTGTGCCCATAGGTTAGGCATATATGTTCTTTGGCTGATCCCTTCACCTTCTCTCATACAGTGTCCCCTCATCTCTCCCCTCTGACAGCTGTCAGTTCCCTGTATCCATGCCACTGTTTCTATTTTGTTCCTCAGTTTATTTTGTTCATTAGATTCCAGATATAAGTGAGATCATATGGTATTTGTCTTTCTCTGACTGGCTTATTTCACTTAGCATAATACGCTCCAGGTCCATCCATGCTGTCACAAAGGGTATAGGTTCCTTCTTTTTTATTGCTGTGTAATATTCCATAGTATCAAGCATGTCAAACTCAAGGCCGGCAGGCTGCATGCCTCGTTTAAATAAACAAGGTTTAAATAAACGAGGCATGCGACCCGCCCGCCACGAGTTTGACGTGCTTGGCAAATGTACCAGCTGTCAGAGGAGGGTACTGGATGGAGGAGGTGAAGGGATTGAGCAGAGAAGGAAAAAAAGAGGAAAAATGTCTCAGGGACATAGACAACCGTGTGGTTATTGCTGGGTGGGAGGGTCTGGGTGGAGGCAGGTGGAGGAGGGCATAGGGGTGTCAATGGTGATGGACGGAGACTTGACTTGGGGTGATAAACACACAATACAGTGTACAGGTGATGTGTTGTAGAACTGTGCACCTGAGACATGTATAATTTTGTTAACCAGTGTCACCCCAATAAATTCAATAAACAGGAATAAAAGGAGCACAGGCTTTACAATCAGTCGACCTGTATTATTCAAGGCTTATTATTCACTATTCACTAACTCTGTGACTCAGAGAGTCTCTCCCTCACTCAATTTCTGCTTCCTCAACTGGAACTGAGATGTAATAATGCCTCCATCACAGGGTTATTCATTCGTTCATTCGCTCATTTCTTTCATTCATTCTGTGAATCTTATTGAGAACCTGCAATGGACTGTCCTAGTTGCTGAGAAGACGGCAGTGAACAGAACAACCAAAATCCCTGCCGGCATTTAAATGGAGACACACAGCTCAACCGCAACATCATTTATGTGACTTACACTTCATTGTTGATATTTAGAATATTTTCCATTGTTATGGTCACAAACAATTGTAGGGTGTGGGTAGTGGTAGAAGAAAGGAATTAAACAAAAATAAAGGGTAAAATAGATTTAAATGATGAAAAAAAATAAAGTGGGAGGTGGGGACGGGAGTACAAAAGGGGCAGTGAGAAAGGGGGCAGTGTTGCAGTTTTAAAGAGGCAGCCAGGTAAGACTCACTGAAAAGATGACATTTCAGTGACATTCTGGAGGAGACGTGGGAATGTGCATGAAGACATCCAGAGGAAGGGTGTTCCGGGCTAAGGAAACAGTGCAAAGGTCCTGAGGCAGCACCATGCCTGGAATGTTTTAGAAAGGAAACCAGTGTGGCAGGAACAGAGTAGGTGAGGAGGCTAAGGCCAGCCAGGGAATGGGGGCAGTTCATGTTGTAAGCACTTGCTTTTTATTCTCCCTTTGTCTGGAAGCCATTGACAGGGTCTGAGGAAAAGCATGATATGATCTCACTCAGCATTTTTCTAAGCATAGTCTGGGGACTCTTCACGCGGTCAAAATATCTTCACAGAAATATAAGACATAATGTGCTCTTTTCATTCTCATCTTCTCACGAGTATACAGTGGAGTTTCTAAAGGCTGCACAACACATAATGGTTAATAGATTGAAAGCAGAAGCAGATAGGAGTATCCATCTCTATTCTGTTAAGTGAGCTATTAAGGTGCTTTTCAAAATACATACACTTTCCAAAATGTAGTTACTTTTCTCACTTCACTGTTTTGTTTTAGAAAATTTTAGTTTTCAAAAAACTGTTTTATTTATGTTAATATGCAATAGGTTTGTTATTATTTTAAATAAATTAATTATGTTTAAACTTTCAGTTTTAATTTATAAATATCAATAGATATTAATTTACATAGCCAAAGCTTTTTGGGGTCCTCAGTTTCTTCCAAGGGTTTAAAGTGTTCTGAGACCAAACGCGTGAGCACCGCTGGTATAACAAGGTTTGATGGGGCTGCAGGTGTTGAGCGGAGACTGGGGAAGCATATCAACGAAAGGATGGTGGTGACTAAAGTGGTGGCACTGGGGAGGCTGTGAAGTGCTTAGGTTCTGGATATATTTTGAAGGTAAAACTGACAGAAATGACTGATGACCATATGTAAATCTGAGAAGAAGAGTTAAGAATTACTCCTTGGTTTTGGTCTGATTAACCAGAAGGATCGAATTGTTCACCGAAATGAGGAAGACTAGGGGAGCAGGCTCGAGGTGGTAGGGAGAGGAGCAGCATGGAGATTAGAAGCTTAGTTTTGAACACGATAAGTGTTAGGTGTTCAGAGATTTCAAGTAGGTAGATGTACCTACAAGTCTGAAGAGAGGGAATTGGGCTGGAGATATACCTTTGGGGCGTCACCACCATTTAGAGGCATTTAAAGTCATGCAACTGGCTGAGGGCTTCAGGGAGTGAGTGTGGTTAGAGTGAGTGTGTTCCCTGTATAAAGGGTAACACATTCAAAGATGCTACAACATTTAGAGTTGGAGAGAAGAGGAAAGAGAGGAGGATACCGAGAAGGAATGGGAGAAAGAGAAGAAGTGGGGGGGGGGTTCCAGATGCCAAGTGAAGAAAGCATGTTAAGAAGGAAACATGGTCAACAATCTTGAACAGTGAGTACTGACTACTGAGTTCACTAGTACTGCTGGAGGTCAGTGTTGCCTTTGATCAGACGTTTCTGTGGGTGGGTGGGATAAAGTTGACTGGAGTGAGTTGGTGACAGAATGGAGAAGATGAAGATGGACAATTCTGTTGTTTGCTGTAATGGGAAGGAGAGAAATCAAGTGTTAGTAGAGGGAAAGCAAAGTCCAAACAGCATATCTAATTTATTTTCTCCTTTGATAGAGAAGAGGAAACAGTATTCTTATTCTTGTTTTTAAATTGTTATTAAATGTACTGGGGTAACATTGGTTATTAATATTATACTAATTGCAGGTGTACAATAACACAACATCTGTGTACTCTATTGTCTGCTCACCACCTGAAGTCTAGTTTCCTCTGTCACCATATATTTCACCTCCTTTACTGTCTTTGTCCTTCCCCAATCATTTCTCCTCTGGTAACTATCATTCAGTTGTCTATGTCTATGAGTTTTTTGTTTGTTTGTATGCTTGTTTTATTAGTTCATTTGTAGATTTTTGTTTTCTATCCCACATATGAGTGAAAGCATATGGTTCTTGTCCTTTCCATCGGACTTATTTCACTTAGCATGATACTGTCAAGATCCCTCCACGTTGTCGCAGATGGCTGTATTTCATATTTTTTTGGCTGAGTAGCATTCCATTGGACATATATATCACATCTTCTTTATCCAATCATCTGTTGAAGGACAGTTAGGTTGTTTTCATGTCTTGGCTATTATGAAAAATGTGGCAATGAACATAGGGGTACATATATCTTTATTCATAAGTATTTTCAAACTTTTCGGGTAAGTAAAAGAGTAGAAAAGCATGCTTTGAGAAGACAGAAAAGAGCCTGGGAAATTAATTGCATAAAGGAATTCTCAGGAAGGAGAGAGGATGGGGTCTGGTGAGAAGTGAAGGAGTTGGCCTTGCCCAGAGTGGCAGGAGGGAGATAGAGGACATGCATGCAGGTGCAGGAGGATGGAGGGTGAGCCGGTTCCCTTTTCTCTGCTTCTGTTTCCTCAGTGAAATCAGAAGCAAGCACATCATTGAGAGTTAGGCTAGGGTAGGAGGTGATACAACTTAACAACAAAAAGAATGTGTGAGATATGGTAGTTGTAAGACTATGTGGCATATTCTTTAGTTCTGGATAAATGCTTGGCGCTGTTTATTCTTAACTATAGATTTGGGAAGGCAGTGCTATTTTTCACCGAGTCTTATGTACCCCCAGTATAAAGGGTATCATTATTTTCTATTGGTCGAATGCACACATTTAGTAATATTTGTCTTCCTATTGACACTCTCCCATATTTCCCACTGTAATCCTCAGGTCTATGGAGATGTTGAGGAGACACTGCTTTATAATATGTTCTTTAATGTAGTTTTGATGACTAAAGATGAGGAATGGGTTCATACCTCTGGCCCATAGTTACCCACCAAAAAGCCTGGTGGAATTAGAGAGATGAAGTAGCCCTGTGCAATTTCATGCAGTTTATGGAGGACGTGCCTGGAAAACTCTGCCGTGTACATACATCCAGGGCTATAGTACCTATAGTCGGAGGAGTGCCAAGTGAGGAGGGTAGGAAGAATATTAAGCCATGTGTTCTCTTTCCAGTCAATTTCTCCACAGGCCCCAGGGGCCTCCCTCCAGCCCCGGCAGCTAGCAATGATTCATCACTGTCTTAGAGGGAAGTCACTTTGCAGAATCAAAGGCAATAAATTCTTGGCTTTTCAGTTCAAGAGCTTTCTCTTTTCTCCTCCCTCCCCCAAGTAAGAGAGATAGACATGGGTCTCGACCCCCCACCGCCCCCCTCCCTGGCCCCAACCCCTAGCTGTATTGGGGGTGGTAAAAAGGAGTAGAAGCCCAGGGGGCTGAGAACCCAGTGACGGAGGGAAATCATACCTGCGCTCATCGACAGCAGAAAAATAGAAATATAGCAAGGTGGGTCCGGGCTGGGAGAGTCTGCCTCAGTCTCAGAGAAGTCAGGGAGAGCTTTCTCATGTGTCCTGAGTCCAGGAAGAGCCTGTGATCAGGACAAGGAAGACACAAAGTGGAGACGGCTCATTTGAAGTGATAGTAGGACTCCAGGACGTGCAGCAGGAATGACTCCGCAGGAGGATCAGAGAGGACGCTTGCAGGATGCCGTGAGTGCCAGCACACACAGGCCAAGTCTCAGCATCCAATGCCGGTCCCTCCTAAGGACATTGCCGCACTTTGTAAGTACGCCAGGACTGAGTGAGAACCCCTGAATTGAACTTCCTGAATCCAATCTGAAGATGACCAAGTCTATTCATTGCATGCATTGTATTTCTTCCATCAGGAGGAATACAATTAGAGATCAGTTGGAATACAGAAAAAATAGAGAAATTCACTTTTCTATCCATATGCATCATTTCTCATTAGGACCACTTACAAAATGGAAATATTCATTGAAGAAATAACATGCTACGTCACTAATATCTTAGTATGAATGATCTTACCACAGTGGCTCTCAAATGTGGAATATTTTGCTCCGGGAGGACATTTGGCAATGTCTGGAGAAATTTGCCTGTCACAGCTTGGGGCGAGGGGTTGGTTGCTCCTGGCATCTAGTGAGAAGAGCCCAGGAAGGCTGTTGAACAGTCTACAATGCACAGGTCAGACCTCCACAACAAAGAATTTTCCAGCCCCCAATGTCAATACTACTGAGGTTAAGAAACCCTCAATTTCTCTCCAGAATCAAAAGATAGGTTCATCACAAAAACACCAAATTTCTCAGGGAGGAAGTTGGGTACAGATGGAGGAAGAATATAAATTGAAACAGGGAGAAAATAAATCCTAGCTTACTCCAGATTCTGAAGTACTAGTAGTTTCAGCATGGTAATTTATTATATCTAATACCCAGAGAAAAACAACTTTACAGCTAATTGCATCCTACTTCCAATAGTACACAAAACAAACACTCAAAATACTAACAGCCACACAATACAACAAAAACACTAAGATTTTATTTCATCACCATCTGGCATGCATAACAAACACTTCTCACGTTAAGTTTCTTGAGAGTCAGGCCAAGTTAGGCTTACAGATTAGTGAAATTCTATCCTTGGAGGTTAGTAAACTTTGTTCAGTTGTCAAAGGCAAGGTAAGCCTTATAGTTCTTTCTCATCTACTTTTATATACTGCTCCAATTCTGAGGAAATTGCTTGATCATTTTCAAAAGACTAGTTTAATGATAGCTCCAGGCAGAAATGAACACACACACACACACACACACACACACACACATACACACACACACACCACCCTTTCTCACTTTATGCTTTAGCCATCCTGCCTCCTAGAGCCAATGGTAGCCATCCTGCCCCAAGAGCACTAGTCTAGGAGGCAATCTCCACACCATGCAGAACGGCAGGAGGAACTTGACATCTGTCCTTTATCTGGTACAAGTGAAACATTTTTGACAATGGAGAAATGAGCACACTTGCTGTTGGGTCAGAAGTCAGCAGTCCAACATACTTTTCCATTCTCCCTCTCTCCCATTTCTCTACAGCATTCTGAACTAATGGGCTGGCCATTCCCTCTATGATGGCTGTAGTTTTTGTGAGGCTGTCATGTTGGTTTCTCTTCCTCTCTGATTGCTCCCTTTGGGTCTTCCTGACCTTCTCTTCCTCCTGCTATTTCCATTTTGTTCTTTCCTCTACTCCTTTGCTTCAATCTCTATTTTGGCAACTCACCCGGACTCCTTGACATTCTCCAGCAGATGCTTGTCTCTATTTAGAATTCTTTCCTGAGGTCAAGGCCCGAATTTTCAACTGTTTACTAGTCACATGACTCCCTCTGTCCAGTTTCATCACCTCTAAAATGAAGATAATAGTAGTACCTATGTCACAGGGTTATTGAAGAATATATGAGGTGATACTCTGCTTGACATACAGTAAGCACTCAAGAAATGTTGGCTATTATTATTATTGTTATATTTTTCCACTTAGAAGCCCAAATGCTACTTCAAACTTATGTCCACAACCAGACTCACCTTCCTCCAAAAACCTGTTTCTTTTTTTTAAATGTATTTTATTGATTTTTCACAGAGAGGAAGGGAGAGGAATAGAGAGTTAGAAACATCGATGAGAGAGAAACATCGATCAGCTGCCTCCTGCACAGTCCCTACTGGGGATGTGCCCACAACCAAGGTACATGCCCTTCACCGGAATCGAACCTGGGACCCTTGAGTCCGCAGGCTGACGCTCTATCCACTGAGCCAAACCAGTTAGGGCCTGTTTCTTTCTTTAAACAAAACAAAACAAAACAAAACAAAAAAAACAAAAAAAACAGGCAACAAGCATTCATTTGAGAACCAAAAAAATAGCTATTTGAGAAACACTGATTCAGGTAGAAACAAACCCAAACAGTGTTTCCACTAGGGGGTGAAGGCAAGGAGATTTTATGAGAAAGGGAAGGGGAATAATTACCTAAATAGAAGGAAGGAACTTCTATTGGTGTTAAAAAGTCAAGGAAAGAATTTCAATAGATGCAAATAGGCTTAGTTATTCTTTAGCTACACATGATGATGCTAATTCTAAAGAATGACTTTAATTTTCAGTCTGCAAAGGGTTAGTTGCAATACAGTGTTGGTTTGACCTAAAGGTTATTTTGCCCAATTTAAACATTCCAAAGGTTTGAGGCATAAGACAGGTCAGGCAGTTCTTGGGGTAGCAGCTCTGACTCCATTTATGTTATTTTTCACATTTCTTCTGTTTGATGCTCTTTCCTTGAAAGCATCTCTTCAACTATTGGAAAGCAACACTGATCAGTTATGAAAAGTATAGTATCACTGGTGCTCCATTGTTAGGAAGTCTCATTCTTGTTAGGTCATGATTTGCATCAGAGGGAAAGATCTTTCCTTAGGAGCCCTGGGCCACATTTGAGCAACAAGAATGCCAGAACAGGCCTGGCCCGTGGCTCAGCTTGTTGGAATGCCGTCCTGTACACCGAAAGTTTGAGGATTCAATTCCCCGTCAGGGCACATGGGCTTTACCATCATGAACCTTTAAGGACAAACATCTTCTGTAATTTCTTGAGGTTTCTCAGATGAGGTCCCATGGGCCTTAATAATAGTCTGAAAACATTAAGTAGCCATTATCTGTGGTGTCTTTATAACATCAAGCTATGCAAAACAGAGTTTTATAACAGCAACATTTTCTGTAATAACAAACAAAATGATAAGTAACAAACAAAATGATAAGTCCAATTTGGAGAATAGATCTGAACCAGCTGAAGATATCAAAGAACTATAGGTATCAGTGGGCACTGTATTTAAGAAACCTGTTTCTTTTTCGCTGTTTCACCCTTCTACTTACTCACCTCAACATCACTTTTAACTAAGGTGATCATATAATTTATTGTCCAAACTGGTGTACTTGTAAAGAGAACACTATTAATCATGATACCAGGTCAAAGCCACAACAGTCCCTGGCAAACTAGATGTGTGGTCCTTCTGCCTTTAAACCTCTTCTCTTCCCATCACTAGTGGGGCAGGCCCTTACCCGGACCACTGTCACTTCTCATTTGGATTACCACCATATTCTCCTCACAGACCTCCCTCTCCCCTACCCTTCTGTTTCATCCCACATATCCTTTCCTCCTGTAAAACTTTCAGTTTCATAATAAGGAATAGGGCATAAATTATTTACCCAGTCCAAGGCTTTCTAAGATCTCAGACAACAACATCTATACATTCATTGCTCAGAAATAGGCCAATTGCATACACCATTTTCTGCCCACAGATTCACCTTGGACTTCTCCTTCTTCCTCTTTGTTCTGAAATGTTCTTTTATCTCCTTTTCTTCAAGACCTCCCATCCCCTCCCATCTTCATAGATTCACATTCTACTCACCCTCCGAGCTCATCTCCCCTGACTCTCTGCATAAGCCTTTCTACAACAAGCATTTAGAGGGTAAGGGGCCCGGACTTCCTAACTACAACGTTCTCTCCCTTGAACCCATATCATAATTAATTTTTATTTTCTTTATGGCATTTACTCCCTCCAATCTGAAAGCAGTTACTTGGATTCATTTATTTATTTTCTAATAATATATTGAAAATTCCTTCAGAACAAGAATTCATTTATTTATTTTCTAATAATATATTGAAAATTCCTTCAGAACAAGAATGTGAATTCAATAATTTATCTAAGGGACTTCATTTTAGCACTTGGTAGATACTCAGTAGATATTTATTGACGTGTGATACTTCCATAGGCTCTTTGGAATATTTTTTATTGGCTGCATATGAAAGTATACTGAATATACTGGTTTTGTCATTCGATGGTTTCAGTTCTCAGAAGCTAGCTCGTGTGTGTGAGAGAGAGAGAGAGAGAGAGAGAGAGAGGAAGAGAGAGAGAGAAACATGGAAACATGGCATGAGGGACGCTTAGAGAGAGCTGGAAAGAAAATATGAAGCTCATTAATATTCATGTTAAGTAAAGTGTCATAGGCGGTGGCAATTTGGGTTTGCAGATAGGCAAACTGAGGCTCAGGAAGTATAATATGGCTTTAGGCAGTCCTGACCGACATCCAGGTAGCGTCTTTGCTGAGAGTTATCTCAGCCACCTCCTCCCTTTACCTCAGGGGAGACCATGACACTGAGAGGTGAGGCGAGGAGACTCCCCATCACCCCCAGAGACTACGTGACAGTCAGAGCCCTTATCGCCCGCCCTAGATGGTTTGTATCTATAAAGACTTACATTCTGGTGAAAGAGATGGATGAGTCACTGTTTTGTATCTTGTGAAGCAGAAAGGAAAGATTTAGAAACTATAATTTCTGTAAATGAGTAACTTCTCATGTAGTAAAATGTGTGCAATTGCCAATGGCATAGTTGGTCTGAGGAGACTGGGTGGCCTGGCACATGCCTGACGGGCTGGTCACTTCCTGTGGGTCACAAACTGGAACGGTGTTGCTTCCCACATACCAGGCACAGCCCAGAGTGCTTTAGCTCAGCGCCTCATCTCATTCTCACACACCCCCGTGAGCTCCCTGTTCACGGAGATTAAGGTAAGTGGAGAGTTGGAATTTGAATTCAGGAAGCCTAATTTTAATAACTGACTGCACATAGCAGTCAGGTCTGCTATGTGCAGTAAGAACTGGAGGAGGAGAGGAGTGGAGAGAAAATTTCGTAATCACACACACACACCCAGGCCCACAGCCCAAGAGGAGAGCTTGGCTGGGCCAAAGAGGAGAGCTTGAGGGGCCAGCCTGGTTCCCTCAGAGAGGTCCATTGAGGTGCAGGCACACGTCTTCCAGAGGCTTCTTCCCTTTGCTCACAATATGCAATTTGTCTCCACTCAGATAAGGATAAGCAGGGCCAGCCAGATATAAAACCCAGACACTCCCAAAATTGTTTCTGTCCTCCCTTTTCTTTCACTAGCACCTCCTTCTAACCCATGCCAGGTGGCCATTGCTTTTCTACATTTTCCTCTATCACAGCTATTAAGACCTGATGTCATTTTATACTGCTTGCCAGAAATTTATTCACACTTTTGTGCAAGCTCTCCTGGGCATTCGTACATTTTAGCTTCTTGCTATCCCAGCAGAATAAATGGCGTGACTCCCCTGAAATGAGTTTTAGGCAACACCCAGGCCTTCAGGGAGAGACGTGGAGGGTCATGGAGTCTTCTAGTTGTCCCTAAAATTGTATTCTGCCTAAGGCCTGCCGTGAGGTAAACCTGCTTCCCTGATGGATGTGGCTGGGGCCCAGGAAACCCAGAGCCTGGGCCACCTCCTAGCTGCTCTGCACCAGTGAAGCAGAGCAGAGGGGAGGGGAGGATTCACAGCAAACACCAAGTATGCATTTCCACTTCCCATGTTGCCTTTGCCTTCCTGGCAGTGGCGGCAGCAATAATAGACTCCATCTAGTCAGGGCCTACTGTGTGTCGGGCACTATGCTCAGTCCTTTGTACACTATTCTTTCTAAAGCTGTGATGGTTGAGTGTTTGGATTTGCATATCATGTTATCGTAGTGCGTGACATTAAAGATTTGCTGGAAAGATAAGTGAAAAAATATTATGTAACTACTTAGCACAGAAACGAGCACATAAGAAGTATTCTGCAAGTGTCAGCCTTTCAAGGTAGGTTTTACTATCTCCCCTTTACAAATTTGGAAACTGAGGCTCAGAGAGGTCAATTACAATGTTTAAGATTATACAGCTAGAAAGTAGAGAAGTTAGGCTTTAAGTCCAGACCTACCTCATTTTCTTCCCTACTGGTGTGCTCCATTCTCAGATGAGGGACGTTCCTATTCTGATAAGGCAATATGGAGCTGTTTTCCAATAAGCAACTTTTATTTTCAAAATAGAAATTTCACCTTTTAAAATCTTGAGACTTTATTGCCAAGATCACTCATGCACCAAAACCAAACCATAAGCCCTCCTCATTCCCAAGTCAGGGCTCTTGTATATGGTAGTTCAAGGAATGAGACTGCCATGGGGGTCTGTGGGGAGTCAGCCTTTGTGGTCTGTATGAGCACATGCAATAACCTACCAAGTGCCCAGACAGACCCACCTTGAATCCCATTGAAGGGGCTACAAAAGCTATTACAGCTGTTTGAACATGTGAACGTGCACACACACACACACACACACACACACACACACGTGCGCGTGCGCACACACATATGCATTGGCTTTAGGCACTATTTCCCATTACCACACCCGAGGACAATTTAAAGTCAGGCCCCAGCCAATGTCTGTTCCACTTCAAGTAAGTGGCTTACTCACTTCACTTTTATTAGTAAAGTCTGGGTATGGCTATTTTCTTCTAACCGGTTCATCCATATCCCACTATCCCAAAGGATGACTCTTAGGTTTCTTTTCTGTCCTTAACTTGCTAAAAGCGCTGTGATGCAGGCCCTTGGGTCTCTACACTCTTGTTGCGGGAGCTGGGACCATTGATTCAGTGTGGTGTATGCTCATGCTGTGGCTGAGATTGTACGATAATATTACCTTTCACAGTCAACTCGTGACCCCCTCAGTAGGCACATGTGCAGAATGAATATCAGTGCAGCTATATTACTCACAGCCTCCATGACTTTGAATTCGTTTCTGTCCATTCCTTCGGCTGGATAGCATTGCCTCTGCAGAGCACAGAAAAATGCAAACATCTCAAATCCCCCTTTCAGCTCAGCTGCAAAGGGATATTAGAGTTCATCTTACCTCCCTAGGACATGGTCAGGCGAAACAGTATTTTTCAAGGTCTGGGGTTAGAATCATTGGAATGATCCAAGGCAGTGGTTCTAGAGATATCTGTGTTAAAGGACCAGTTCTATTTGTGTGGGTTTTTTTTTTACAATTTGTAATCTATTGCATACTGACACTTATTTTAAATACAATAAACATGAATTATTAGAAAATTAAATGAAAAAAGACAAAAAAATAAGCCCAAAAATTAAAATTTAGATTCAGAAGATATACTATGATTCTATCAAATTCTTAAAATAGTTTCTCAATGCTTACTTTCAATTTCTGGACTCATCTCCTCATGGACCTGCAACAAATTGCATAGGCAATTTGAATGTACTCTATGTGTTGAGCAACGGACAAGGCTGCTCTCTCAGAACCCTCATCCCCACCCCCTGCCTCCCTGCTCTGATAGCCAAAGTCCTACGTCTAAAGATTGAGCCTGTGCAGACAGCATCACTTCATGTCGCCCAGGCCAAGTGCTCCTTCTGTGGGCTGAACAGCCTTCTGCTCTTAAATTATGACCCTGGTTGTGTCAGTATCTGGTTCAAGAGCTCAGCTGACTCTTATCTACTCTGTGCATGAGCACACAAATCACAGCTTTCCTATCTGGACCGTTAAGAAGGGGTGCCTTGATGCTCTGATTAATTATGCATCAGTTAATTAATTTGTTGGCTTTAGTGAATTGAATCAATTATTTTAAATGGCTTTTAATTGCTAATATATGCATTATGACAAAAGACAAAAGCTGTTAATAGAATTTAACATGAAAACCTCCCAGGATAGGACATGGCCTTGTAAAATAAATTGAAGTTTCCCAAAGTGTCTCTGTGACTCCCCCAAAGCCAATGGAATCAGAAGAAATATGAGATTCTGTTTAAAGGCTCTTTTAGAAATAATCACAAACTAATACAAATGAATAAGGTATGAGAATTTTTTGACAGCCCACTGTCATCCATACAACCATCTCAAAGCTTCTGCATTAAGAAATCTAGAAGGTTCCAGGAGAGCAGGATCTCAGTATAAATCTCATCTAGAGCTCAGTGTTGTGGGAGTAAGGCAGGCACTGGGTGTGTCTGTTAACACCAATGAGTGGCTTGGAGGATTCTGGATTTTCTCTCACTCCAGGGAAGAAGACAACTGAGAAGGTAGAGCCTGGACAACACTGGGCTCGGGGTGGGGGCAGGAGAGATTCTTCAAGAGCCACCATCTTGTCTTATCCAGTCTAGAAACCTGGGACAAGAAACCAGGGGCAGAAGAAGACATGACACAGCTCTGCATCCCCTGAGGAGGGGGAGGGACACCCTCCCTCCTTCTTTGTTCCTGGGTTAACTCCATGGGGTGTGAGAGGAAGAGAACAGAGGGAAAATTAGAGAGTGGGATTATGCAGTGGACAATTTTCTTCCCTACAGTAACTTACTCAGCAGCCACAGGGAAGATCTTCATACCAAGGCATGTGAAAGCCAAAGTAGCTCCTTGGCTAAACTTCACTGACTGTAATATTTTCACTGGGAGTTCAGAGCTGATCCATAAATAAGCCTCATTTTATAGACTGATTCCTGCCTTTGAAAAATGTCCCAGGTGTCCAAAAGATGATGGTTGGTAATCAGAAGAATAACTGTCTTTTAAAAAAAAAATTCTCAGATTAATTCATTTATTGCTCAAACATTTGAAAGCCTTGGACATGCCAGGCCATGTGCTAGGTGCTGAGTTAAAAAGAGCAAGCTGTCTGTCTGTGCTCTCAAGGAGATGAAAATCTGGTACCAAACAATTGGAGTATCACGTCATAAATGCTACAGAAAGGTGAAGGCTATAGTAATATAGTGAAATGCCACTTAACCCAGGCTCGCAAAACCATGGCAGGTACAAAAAGTAGGTGAGTCCTGAAGGGCAGGGCAGGGGTGAGCTAAGAAAAAACCAGGTCAGAGAAGGAAGGTGTCTGGCAGAGAAAGAGCCAGAGGCATGTGAAAGCCTTGTCAGGGCTAGAGTGCAGGGTGGCTGGAGGTCCAGACTGAATCGCACAGGTGACAAGAAGCCATTGAACGGTTTTAGGATAAAGAATAACATGATTATGCCTGTGTTTAAAATGATCATCATAACAGCAGTGTGGAAATGGATGGGAGAGAGGTGAAGACAATAAGCAGAGAGATAAAATAAGACCCTGTTGCAGCAGTTCAGGAAAAACGTAATGGGAACCCCAAGTAACTAACCTGCAAGGATAGAGAAGAAGACTTGGGGGTGGGGGTGATGTGGACACTGTGATGTGCCACTCAAATGCCCCATCAGTGAAGCACTTGCTGCCCCAGTTATTGGGAATGCCAAGTGCAGCCCGTATTCAGCTGCCAAGCCCTTCAAGGATTGCTGGAGTTGCATAGAGTCCTCACCAGAGGTCACTTCCCATCTCAGTGTGGTCCAATGACTGAGTCGTGTGTGGGCATGAAGGCTTGGCCAACTTGGTCCAATGCAGGGCCACTTTGAAGGGTCGTTCTAGCTCCACTGCTCCCTGTGGAATGACACAAAGCTGTGTGCTGCTCCACCTCTCCCTCTGCCCACTCCTGCTTCATTCTCTTCCCTTCCACAGGGCTGATCACAGGCACACAACCTCATAAGCATCCTGCACACTACACTCCATCTGAGTCTGCTTCTTAGGGAACTCAAGTTGCAACTAGATTCATAGGTAAGGAAGGGTGGGGCGGGGGGAGAATCAATAACAATTCCAAGATTTCTCTCTTAGGTAAGTCAGATAGGAAATAAAGGAAGAAGAACAAGTTTAGAAGGGGAGCACTGCATCCGTTCTTAGCACTGTCTTAATTTGTTAGTGACATCACAGTTTTCATGTTTCCTTGGCTTGAAACCCTGGAGTCATCTTGGCCCTTTCTTCACTTCAAACTCAATTGTCAGTAAGTTTTATCTATTTTCTTTTTCATATGGATCTGGGATGTAAGCCTTCTACTTTATTGCTACTCTTACTTTTATCTATTCCAAGTCTTACTGCTTTATGCCTAAATTGCCACATCAGCTTTGGAATGAACCTTTTTGGCCTCTGTTCCCAACCTGTTGGTTCCTAACAGCTTCCCTAAAGAACCATTTTCATTATGCTACTTTCCAGCGTAGCATATCACAAAGTTTAGAGCCATGTAATAGATATTGGTAAACTTATTGTTCCAGTCCATTCATCTTTATTCTATTTAAGAAATGCTGCTTGAACTGCTACTATAATCTAGGCATAATAGTAGGAGCTTGGGGATCCAATGTGAATAAGAGATAGTCTCTGACTTCTGGGAATTTTCAATTTAGTAGGAGACTAATACTTAAATAATAGTGAAATAGTGTGACAAAAGCTCAATTAAGGCAGAGGTTTTTATAGAACACAGGGTAGAACGGAATTATTTCTGTCCAAATTCTTTCTGATGGTTATCAACTTTTTCCAATGTTCTATCAACTAGCTCCACCCTGCTCATCCGTTCTAATTTTCCCACTCTCCAGGTTGGTGTATTCACTGCCTGTGGGTGGTAACCAGCCTTCAGTGATCCTTCATTTCAGATATTTATGCTCTGTGTGGTCTCTCCTTACCCCACTCCCCAACACACAGATATTGGAGAGGGATACTTTCTCTAACCATTAGGATATTGTGGAAATGATGTTTAAGTTCTAGGGATAGGTCATAAAACCTTTTACTTTATGTGACTAAAATATATGACACCTGGGTTTCAAGACACTGGACATCAGTAATGAAGGAGAGTAATTGCTGAGAGGTGGGAAGCAGATGGTGACTTTCTGATTTTATTGCCGTGAGAGTTTCCAGGGCACAGCACAGGAAGGGGAGACCAGGGGGAGCAGACTCACTAAGTTGAGAATTTAGGGAGAAGAAGGTGGCTAGTATTTGCAGGTCAAAATATTAGAGAGGAGAGAGAAATCCAGAAATCTGCAGAAGGCCACCCTTGCATGGTCTGCTGTGTACTAATGAGCACATGTAGGTGAGGAAAACAACCCAAAGATGGACAGAGAACCATACTTTCTTATCTTAAAGGATAAGGAGTAGTACTCAACCCTCACGCAGAGCTGGAAACAGTGCCTGTTTCCAATAGTCAGACTGAAAAACTTAATTCACAGAACACCGAGTAAAGCATTCAGAAAGGTCTTGCCTCACTAGTGAATTCTTGCCCCACATAACAAATCTTAAATGAAAGACCTGAAAGGACCAAAACATTTCAAGTAACTTAATTTTGTCCCAGAACAAAATACTGATAGACTACTAAACTATCCAATACCTCAAAACATAAAATTCAAAATTTCTGGCATCCAATAAAAAATCACCAAGCATGCAAAATAGCAGAGATATATGACTATTGAGTATAACTAAAGAATTAAAACTGACCCAGATTGCCATGGACTGTGTGGCTCAGTTGGTTGGCATTGTACTGTGTACCTAAAGGTTGCCGCTTTAATTTCCAGTCAGGGCACATGCCCAGGTTGGGGGCTTGATCCCCAGTGTGGGGTGAGCAGAAGGCAGCCAATCACCGTTTCACTCTCACATCAATCTTTCCACCCACCCCCTCCGCCCTCCCCCATACCCAGAGAGCTGGCTGGCTGCTCTCTATGAGTCTATCTCTATTTTGCTTGTTAGTTCATTTGGTTCATTAGATTCCACTTACAAGTGAAATCATATGGTACTTATCTTTCTCTAATTGGCTTAGTTCACTTAGCATAATGCTCTCCAGGTTCATCTATGCTGTTGCAAAGGGTAGTATTCCATTGTGTAAATGTACCACAGCTTTTTTTAATCCATACATCTATTGATAGACACAAGCTGCTTCTAAATCTTGGATATATCAAATAATACTGCAATGCACATAGGGATGCATATTTTCTTTCAAATTAGGGTTTTGAGTTTCTTCCAATAAATTCCCTGAAGTGGAATCACTGGGTCATAAGGAAGTTCCATTTTTAATTTTTTGAGGTAACTCCTTACTGCTTGCCATAGTGGCTGCACCTATCTGCATTCGCACCAACAGTGCATAAGGGTTCCCTTTTCTCCACGTCCTTGCCAACACTTTCTGCCTGTTGATTTACTGAAGAAAGCCACTCTGGCAGACGTGAGGATTTGTGGTCTTATAAGAAGAGACAGGACACCTTGTTCTCGGTCTCCACTGTCCACCATGTGGGAACACAGTAAGGACACATAAAAATCAGGAAGTGGTTCTTCACCAGTCACTAAATCTACCAGCACCTTGATCTTGGACTTCACAGCTTCCAGAACTGTGAGACATAAATATGTGTTATTTCAGCCACCCAGCCTATGGTATTCTGTTATAGTAGCCCACATCATGCAAGACAAAATGTGAAGTGGTGCGATATCTTTTGAAGGTCAACTAGGATAAGTTAACAATGTTTACTACCAACTCTAAGGAACCAGTTAAATAACAAAATAAGTAGTTGGAGCTAATAAGCCAACAATGGAGATAAAATGCAATAATAAAAAATACTCAGTTCAAAAAGGGGGCAGAACAAGAAGAATATAAAACAAGTAGAGAATAAACAATAAGATGGTAGATATAAACCAGAACATATCTATATTCATAGTAAGCATTACTGCTCTAAACATTTCAATTAAAAGGCTAAGATTGTCAGATTGTATAAAAAAGCAACATAGCTGTATGCTGCCTACAAAGAATACAATTTAAATGTAAAGGCACAGATAGATTAAAAATAAATGAAGAAAAATATATTTCATGTTAACATTAGTCAAAAGAAAGTTGTGGTAGCTATATTAATTTCAGACAAACTAGATTTCAGAGCACAGAATATTACCAGGATAAAGAAGTTCATTTCATAATGATAAAGAGGTCAATTTATCAATAAGACATAGCAATCTTCAATATGCACCTAATAATAGAGTTTCAAAATATATAAAACAACAACTGGTAGAAGTACAGGAAAAACAAACAAACCATTATAGTCACATATTTCAGTTTCCCTCTCTCAATAAATGATAGAAAAATTACACAGAAAACCAGTAAGGAAATAGAGGACTTGAACATATTTATGAACCAACTTGACCTAATTGATATTGATTCAAAATAGATCATATGCTTAAATGTAAAATCTAAAACTATAGTTTCTAGAAGAAAAGATAGGAGAAAAGCTGTACATCTGGTGAGACAAAGATTTTCTAGATGTGAAGTATGGACCATAAAAAACAAATTGATTAATTAGACTTCATTAAAACTAAAGATTGCTTTTTAAATATTGCTGTTTAGAGAGTGGAAACCTAAGCAAAAATTGGATATATTGAGGAGGTTATGGAGGAACTAGAAATCTCATTCACTGCTGGTGGAAATATAAAACGATACAACCATTTTGGAAAACAGTTGTTTTCAGTTTCTTAACAAAGTACACATACGCCTAGCACACAGATCCAACCATTCTTCATATACAGGGTGTCCCAAAAACTGTGTACACATTTTAACTGCTTGTAGCTCAACTTGGAAAATGAAATGTATTTCAATAAACACTGCCTTTATAATTATTCAAAGTGTGTGTATACATTTTGGGGGGGACACCCTATATTTACCCGAGGAAAAGAAAAGATATATCCACACAAAGACTTGTACACAAATATTCACAGTAGCTTTATTTGCAAAAGCCCAGACCAGGAAACAACCCACATGTCCCTCAGCAGGTGCATGGATAAACAAAACTGCAGCATATGCATACAATGGAATGCTACTTAGCAACAAAAGAGGACAGAATTATTGATACATACCAACAACACAGGCAAATATTAAAATAATTATGCTGGATAAAAACATATGCAAAGAATAGAAACTGTATGATTTTATTCATATAAAATTTTAGGAAATGCCAGCTAATTTATAGTAAATAAAAAGCATGTCAGTAGTTGCCTGCAGGTAGGGAGAGAGGAAGAACAAGCAGGCAGGATCACTGAGGGGCAGGAGGAGACGTTGGGAGGTGATGAATATGTTTACTATCTTGATCATGGCAAATTTTTCACAGATGTATCCATATATCAAAACATCAAATATTACAATTTAAATATATACATTTGATTGTATATCAATTATACCTGAATAAAGTGGTTTAAGATAAAAAAATTTGTGAAAGTCATTAGTGACATTATAGTTTCCAATAAATCTGATCTGGCTATGTAAGCAGCCTTGCTAAGGAACACATACGTTATTCCAGTCTTTCTCTGCCAGAAAGTGTGGCAGATAAATGGACAGAAATCAGCATTTCCCCCCCCCCCATTAGATTATGCACCTGCCCAGCCCTTGTGCCCTGACTCCAATTGCACCAGCAGAGCTGGCCTTTGTTTGCAACCTTTTAACCTGCAGCGCAGAATGGAAATTTTTGCTCAGACAGAGCCATCTTTCCCTGGATGTTGCAGGTCAGCACCAGGTGACTGCAGAACTCCCCTGGAAAACTCACATCATTATAAGAGCTAGGCTGGTTTTCAACTGGTCCAGAGAGCCCCTCTTCCGCCTGCCCTGCAGACAGGCAATTGTTCTCCTTTATTGCTATGTTCAACCTTCCCGGCCTCCAGCCACCACTCTGTCACTCTAATGACGCCAGGCACTGTGTTGGACCATTTCCAGATGCCATAAGCTCCTCAAGGAAGGGTTACGAGCTGTGGCCTATTCATCTTGCTCTCCCTACACCAAATATAGTTCCTGAACCAAAGTCACCCGTGAATACATGTTTATTTTATGAACAAATGAACAAGTGAATGTTTATTGTAAAAAAGACAACTTTCAAGGTAATCCAAATATGTAAAAATACATTATAAACAGGTTGTGATATAAATCTTAATTCTTAAGAAAGTTATTTAGAATTAGCGACATATTTGCCTACAGAATAATGATAGCTAACATTTATCATGTGCTACTGTTAAGGCACTTTCTAGGCCTTTCATTCTGCATTGCCCCCTGGAGTCCTCACAAGCACCTGTATTAGCTCGCCAGGTCCTCCACAACAAAATACCACAGCCTGGATGGCTTAAAAAACAGGCATTTATTTCACACAATTCTAGAGGCTAGAAGTCCAAGATCAAGGCATCAGCAGAGCTATTTTCTTCTGAAACCTCTTTCATTGGCTTGCAGATGCCCCTCTTCTTCCTGTGTCTTCACATGGTCTTCCCTCTGTGTGCCTGTGTCCTAATTTCTTCTTATGAAGACACTAGTCAGATTTAAATAGGGCTCACCCATGGGACCTCATTTTAACTCAATTGCTCTAATAAAGGCTCTATTTCCAAATAGTCACATTCTGAGGTATTGGCAGGTAAGACTGCAACATATGAATTTTAAGGGGACACAATTCAGTCCATAATAGTACCTGTAAGTTCAGTTATAACTGTTGTTCTCATTTTACAGCTGAGAAAAACAAGGCAAAGAACAGCTGCACTCTCCAATGTTGTATCTTTAAGAAATGTCAGAGCCTGGAAACTAAAACAGGAGGTCTGAACATTCCAGAGCTGCATTCTTCTTAAATATATATATATTTCAGAGAGAAAGGGAGAGGGAGAGAGAGATAGAAACATCAATGATGAGAGAGAATCATTGCGTGGCTGCCTCCTGCACACCCCCTATTGGAGATTGGGCCCACAACCCAGGCATGTGCCTTGACCGGGCTGTGACCTCCTGGTTCATGGGTTGATGCTCAACCACTGAGCAACACCAGCTGGGCCAGAGCTGCATTCTTGATCATTATGTGGTAAGGACTCACAGTTGACCCAAATGTTCTCAGTAGTGGGCAGAGTCTCAGCCTAGCCCCCAAAGCCTAATTCATCACGGTTGGAATCAACACAGTTGAATCACTACTAGGGTACTCCAAAGACCCAGTGCTGGAAGCCTTAAGGCATTAAGAGAAGTTGAAATGGGAAATTAGCACAGGGCCTCCATGAGCAATGGATCTGGGGCATTGGTTGGGTCAGGGGTAGCCAGGAACTTTGATGCTCTGTGACATTTTAAGAGGACAGAGGATCAATGGATGTTTCTATGCAATGGCCTTTTATTAGTGAAGTAGTTTAATTCTGAGACTGCCTATATTTACAAAAGAGACAAAATGAAAGGAATAATTAATGTGCCATTGGGACCTTGAAATAATGTGGATTGTTTTAGGGCTTTTAATTTACTTTAACTTTCTTAATGCAATATAATTTTAAGTCACTGGAGGCTTTCTTTTTTCATAATAATTAATTTCATGGCATGGGAATGTTTCTTAGACTAAATCTCTCTTGCAGCAGACAGCTTGGACTCCTTTCCCCTCCATGTACCATGTACGCAGAAACCTGTCTATTCTCTAAGCCATTCTATGAAGAATGAGTGATATAATGTGTATGAAGGGCAAATATTCCACGACTAATCACATTAGGAAAACATGTTAACTTGATGCTGATTGTAGATATTTGAAACTTGTAAAGTAAGAAAGGATAAAACTAAAATTTGCGTGTTTATTTTCTTTTTAATGGGCTTCCCACTACTTATGCTTAACTATTGCATAGTATGCAAATTTGAATATGCCAAATTAACTTCCTTGTAAGTTTCATTTCATTACAAAAGAAAGTAAAGGAGAATTTATTATGGAGAGAGCACTAAAGTTAATACATTTATACAATATCGTATTATATATGTATAATATCTATAATAATAAAAGCATAGTATGCTAATTAGATCAGACGTCCTTCCAGATGTCCTTCCTTCCAGACAAAGCTGCAGCGGGTGGGGGCCACTTTGATGGCGGGTGGCAACCAGGGCCAAGGCCCTTGCACGAATTTCGTGCATCTGACCTCTAGTCTATATATATATATATATATATATATATATATATATATATTATACAAAGTGTCAAAGTGTCCCCTTGGGCGTTTGACTGGGAGACTGGGAGTTCGATCGCTTGGTATGACATGCGCTGACCACCAGGGGGCGGCACAGAACGAAGAAAAGCCCCGATTGGCCATGATCACTGGCCAGGCCTAGGGACCCTACCCATGCACGAATTTCATGCACTGGGCCTCTAGAATACACACACACACACACACACACACACACACACACAGTGGGGCCTTGACTTACGAGTGTCCTGACTAACGAGTTTTTTGAGATACCAGCTGTCTCTCAGCCAATTTTTTGCATTGAGTTGATAGAGTAATTTGAGTTAACGAGCTCCTTAACAAGCTCCTTAACGAATTAAACTCGTAAGTCAAGACCCCACTGTATGTATGTATGTATGTATATATATATCCTATCTAATAAAAGAGAAACATGGTAATTAGCCGTACCTCCGCTACCCTTCCCATTGGCTAATCAGGGCAATATGCAAATTAACTGCCAGCCAAGATGGCGGCCAGCAGCCAGGCAGCTTGAAGCGAACATGAGGCTTGCTTGCTTCAGTGATGGAGGACTCCAACGTTCCCCACCTGCCGCTGCCAGCCTCTGAGCTTGCAGTTTGAAACATTGTTACAAATATAGAAGCTAAAGAAAACCCCAGAAACCTGCTTTCAGCCAGCCGGGATCTCAGAGCTGGAGTTGAAACAGTGTTTCGATTATAGAACCCAAACAAACCAGACACCTGCTTTCAGCAGCCGAGGCCTAAGAGCTGGAGTCAAGCCTCAGAGCTAAAGCTGGCCCAGAATAAAAAAAAGAAAAAAGAAAAAAAGGAGCAGTTGGGAGCTTCAGTCACCTGCCAGCCTGAAAATGGCCCTCAGCCCCTCACCCAGACTGGCCAGGCACCCCAGTGGTGACCCCCACCTTGAAGGGGTGTGACCAGCTGCAAACAGCCATCATCCCCTCATCCAGGCTGGCCAGGCACCCCAGTGGAGACCCCCACCCTGATCCAGGACACCCTTCAGGGCAAACCAGCCGGCCCCCACCCGTGCACCAGGCCTCTATCCTATATAGTAAAAGGGTAATATGCCTCCCAGCACCGGGATCAGCGTGACAGGGGGCAGCGCCCAAACCCCCGATCGCCCTGCGGCTCTGTGTGTGACAGGCTGCGGCGCCCCAACCCCCCTGATGGGCCCTGCTCTGTAAGTGACAGGGGGCAGAGCCCCAACCCCCCTGATGGGCCCTGCTCTGTGCGTGACAGTGGGTGGCGCCGCAACCTCCCCATCGACCCTGCCTTGAGTGTGATAGGGGGCGGTGCCCCAACCCCCCAATCGGCCCTACCCTGAGCATGACTAGGGGTGGCATCGCAACTTCCCAATCCACCCTGCTCTGTGCATGACAGGGGGCGGCGCCCCAACTCCCCAATCAGCCCTACTCTGAGCCCGACCAGGGGCTGCACCTAGGAATTGGGCCTGCCCTCTGCCACCAGGGAGCAGGCCTAAGCCAGCAGGTCGTTATCTCCCAAGGGGTCCCAGACTGCGAGAGGGCACAGGCCGGGCTGAGGGACCCCCTCCCTCCCCCCCCTGAGTGCACAAATTTTTGTGCACCGGGCCTCTAGTATATATATATATATATTAAAGGCTGCTAAGTGTTCCTCCACCCATACTAATGGGGGTCGCTATGACGTGCACTGACCACCAGGGGGAAGACACTCAATGCAGGAGCTATAGAGCTACAGTGACTTGGCAGCAGCAGTTCTCAGGTGATGCACCCCGAAACCAGAGAGGAGGAGCCTGATTCCTCACTGCACAATTCCACCTTCAGCCGTGGGTTATGTTGTTGCTGGGGCACTGTTGGCCCCAAATCTGGTTTACTGCACACTTGCATTTGCGTTCCACACCCTGTAGGACAGCAACTTTGCAGAGTGCCCTCTCACACTCCAGGACCCCTCAGGGATGTCAGAGAACTGGTTTCTGCCTGATCCATGCAGGCCAGGCCAAGGGACCCCATCTGCCGGAGGGACCCCACTCACTCTGCAGACGCTGGGGAGGGACGGAGGGAGGTTGGCTCCAGGGTGTGTCCAACCCATCTCGCCCCAGTCCTGCCCCCACTGGCCACCTTCTAATTAAATTTCCTTTTCAATGTGCACAAATCCATGCACTGGGGTTACTAGTAAAATATATAAGTATATATATATATAAATTGCCATTTGCATTTTTCTGCTCAAAACTATAAAAAGTTTTTGAAGAAAAAAGAGTGTGTGACTAAATTAGTAGCTAATCTGAATAAACTAATTTTAATTTTATTAATTTAATTTTTTTAATTTAA